>NC_057801.1:158950311-158967990 GCF_018294505.1 Triticum aestivum | reverse complement strand
TTAAGGCACCGAAGCAGCGTCCACCCCGACACGACCCTGGTCTGCCTGGTGCGCCTACATTTGAAAATGCAAACGGGTCTTCTTTCATTTGCAAACGAATCTGTATGTATAACCATGCCCGTGTTTTCCTTGCAATAATTAGTCATTCGAAACGAGATACTCCCTCCGTTCACTTTTGTAAGTCGTTTCAGACAACTTAAAATGAACTGTTTTGCACATTGTTTGAAATGTCTTCAAGGTCTTATAAAAGTGAACAGAGGGAGTACTATAAATTAATTAATGAGGAGTTATTTGAAAAAAAAATCGAAACGGTATCCATGCTAAGAGTGTGTATCACATAATTAGTTATTTGAATTAGAGTGTGTGTCACGTAGCGATCTCCAATTCTAACATGGATTTTGCATTTCACTATATCCATGCTACTTTTTTAATACAAATTCATATGTATATGATGAACACCATGGTAGTAAGAAAACTTTTGGATGGATTCAAACATATGACCTACAAAAAAGCACAACAAATTGATTCAATGTCAACTTTTCAAAACTTAGTATGGCATGAATTCGAAATAATTACTCGTATGCATGGTCCTCAGTTCAAATCTTACAATGTACACGAATTGAAACATCGATGTTAAGTCTCATACTATGTACATTCAACACCCCCCCCCCACACACACACGCGCGCGCGCGCTACATACTTCATGTGTCGGTCAATCCTCCTCTCTTACCACCTTAGGAAGCTATCGCTTTCCAACACACGTTCATTCTTTCTCTCCATGTTTCGATCTCTAAGTCTCTCAACTACACAACCCCTTTTTCCACTTTGTTACCAAATGTATTTACCTCACACACCTGCCATTGCACCCCGTGCTGAGCTCTCTCTCCCCCCTCCTCTCCCTCTCACCCTCTCACGCTAAATACATGCATTGCCTATCTAGCCCCCCAACCTCTCGTGCGCACGCACGCACGTTGTATATCTAGGTCACTCCCTCGAGACTGTCTCACTCTTTCTTCCGCACGGCGGGCCACACTCGCTCAATCTTGCTCTCTTTATCTGAATATAACCTCCTTTTCTTTCACACACAAATGATATATCTCCCTGTTCGGGCCTCGATCGACACACTCTATACTCCCTCACGCAGATTGTCTATCTAGGTCAGTCCATCCAAGCCGTCGCCACTCTTTCGACCTCATGGCGGGCCACGCTCACTCAATCTCTCTCTCTCTCTCCCTCTCTGTGTGTGTGTGTGTGTATGTCTCGATTGACCTCGCTCTTTCTCGGACAAAAACGATGTATCACCATGTTTGAGCCCAATTCGACCTATTCACATTGTATACTCTCTCACGCACATTGTCTATCTAGGTCACTCTCTCCAACCCGTCTCACTCTTTCGATCGCACGGCGACCCTATATGATCGATTGACCTTGCTTCCTCCCACGCACAAAATATATCTACACGTTTGTGACTGGATCATCTCTCAAGCTCTATCTTACAGCCCTCACCCTTGCCAAAAGCTCAATCGGAAAATATCTCTCCAGAGCATATATATATGTTCAATGAATGTCGGACCACACTCACTTTGTCTCTCTATCTATATGTCTCTCGATTGACCTCACTTTCTCACACCGTATCTTCCACGCATTAAAGCTACTACCTCTCCATCCCTCGCAAAGCCGGAGCTATTTACATTGTGAGTGGCACTCCAACCGTGGATTAATTTGTGCAGGCATTTATTCCGTTCGGTTTAGATTATATTTTCGTAGCATTCGGCCCACAACTACTCCAAACACCGTTGCAACCCCCGCAACTCCCCTAGTTGATTTCCCTCTGGCTCGGTCATCGCTCTCTCGCACGTCCTTTCTCGCCTTCAACGTCGCACCATGGTATTATTGCAAAAAACTATGTTGTTCTCTTTAATTATTATAAATAAGTTACAAAACTACACATCGATAGTCCACTTGGAATGGAACAAAATTCGACCCACAAATTAAAGTGCTACAAACTACACACCGAGGGGCCCACATGTCATGAAACAAATTTGGACCCATATACAAATTAAAAAATAAAGGACGAGGATCGAACATGCGATCGGGCCTTCAAGTCGCACGTCAATAGGCAACATACGTAGAATAGCAATGTTTGTTGTACCCCCCTTTGTTCACATAATGTTTTTATATTACCACAGCCTATTTAATGGATAACATGTAATATTATTTTTAGTACTATTCGCCTTCACTTACTGGTGGGTTCCATGTGTGCTCTCTCTCTCTCTCTCCTCCCCTTCTGCATTTAGACGCACGTGCAAACACGAAGAACTCGCGGGCGATGTTGCCATTGACCATATCTGTACGCGTTCACAAGTCACGGCACCAGTTTCACGTACTAGCAGCACTAGTCAGTGTGTACGTGCAATGCACGTTAATTTGGAAGTATATTAAGTGCATGCGGATATTAAGTAGGATATTATTTGCGTGTTATTATGTGATTAGCACTATTTTTGGCATGAAATTAACTGCACGCTAAACGTGTTGAGCGCTCGACATTGAAGCAGTCTAGGTCGTTGGATGACAAGGAATACATGTGGCTTGATGACGTTTTATATTTAATTTGATACGGCTCTAGCAGAATATTTAATCGATCAAACCATAGATTTCGTTCAGTCTGACTCCGAGTTTAAATTATACAACGATCGATATAAAATAAACGGAAATGGTAAATGTTCGGATTTTAAGCATGGCAATCTAAACTTTTTTCATGGCAAATTTAGATTACGCGGCGGCGGCGGCTTGCGGTGGGAAGCGGCTCCTCTGCCGTGCTCTGTGTGTCGTCGGGCCACTGACTGACGGCAACAGCGGCGTCTTGCGCCGTTGTTGGCGTACTCCTGAACATTGGCCTAGCTTCAAGGAAGGCCAAAATGTTCTGGACTTCGGAGCGAGTCAACTGGCGGGAGGAGGCGACTGGCGTTGGTGCAAGGAAGCGGTCGACGGCGGCCATCCATGCCGCTGAGGGGTACACTGGCACCCGCATGGGGATAGGCGCTGTCAACGGTGCGGTGGAGACATTCATGTGCTGGGCACCAGCACGGGCACGCACATCAGTGCACGCGCAGGCGCATGCGCTGGCAGGTGCACAGGCACCAGCACGGGCGTGCGCGTCAGTGCACGCGCAGGTGCATGCGCTGGCAGGTGCACGGGCGCATGAAAGTCGGCGGGGACCTCGTGGAACCCCGTGGGATCAAGCTCGGCGACAATGTGCGGCTCGCAGCCCATCAATGCCACGGGGATGGGCGCTGGCGCAGTCGGGGCGACAGGAGCCAGAATGGGAGTGGGGACAGGCGCGGCGTCTTCCCGCAAGGCCAGTTCAAGCTCGTCCCAAAGCGCCTTATGTTCTTGAGATTCCGGGTGGGTCTCTTCCTCGGGAAACTAGAACACTAAGGGCAGACCATCGTGATGCGGCATGGCGTACGTTTAGGTCAGGCTAGTTGGAGGTAGATGACAGGAGAATCGGAGAGGAAGAGAGAAGATTGTAGTGATACCGGGTAGTGCGGGGTTGATTTTAAACTGTGGCACCGGCGACATTAAAAGTGGGAGCAGTTGGGACAAAGGTGGGGCGGCGGAGCCTGGTTAAAGGGCTCACCTCCCGGTGAGTCTGCACAGCGGTCTGCTCGCACGCCTTACTGTCAGCCGGTGCAGCGGTCTGCTCGCACGCCTCCCGTCTACTCATCACACGCTTGCTCGGACGGCACTTGCCGATGAGAAGCGGGGACTCATGGCGGCACGAAATGCCCACGGTTTCAATAGTGAAAACGTTTGCCTTAACGTGACAGGTATTTGTTCCAAATTACCTTGGCTCTTCATTTGTGCAACTTGTCATAAGCAGCTTGTCTCAAATTGAAGAAAAAACTTACGAAGTAATATTTGTGCCATATCACGTGACCATGCTCAGTTTCAAGAATTCATGCTCACTTTTGGATTTTCTGAAATTTAAGATCCAGGATTCGAAACAATATCATAACCTGCATCATGCAATAAATTTTCAAGCCGTACATCTGTCATGTTGTATTTCTTAAGAAAGTATTTGGTCAAACATTTTGCTTAGTTAGACTTCAGACAAGTTATATATGTAGAGTAAAAGGATAATCCTTCCGTACCAGTGCATTGCCTGATATATTAACTCAAGTACTAGGCAGGAACAAACGGGCTCAATTTTGTGCTCATCCTGGTGTAGTAGTAGTAGTACTAGGCAATGCAGTTGACGGGTGACCTTGATGAGCGGCGACCGTGGGAATTGAACTGTGCTCAGCACGGTAGGTAACGTTGTCTAGTTACTAAAGCATCCCTCTGTTGTTCATCGGTAGTCATTATGGACCGGGGACATGAGGGGAATTTTCTAGGGTTGGAATTCTGGCCGCCAGATATTTCGACTTGAAATGCTGAGGCTCGACTGGTTGGGGTTGCCTAATGTGCGTACCACGCACGCCACCGAAGGACACGAGCCCGGTTTTTTTATTTTTTTATTCTTTTAGGATCAACAGGAGACAAGGTCTGGCTGGTACGTCGTTGGGTCCTACCATTCGAGAATACGAAAGGAACCTTTTAAATTGCCGAACGAATCTATGTGTATTACAATACCCGTATTTTCCTTGCAAATACTAATCTTAACGTGGTAATTGATTTATGATGAGTTGTTGAATTAGAGTGAGTTTCTGATATAGTGATCTCAACGTGGATTTCGCATTTCATGGTATCCCTAGTAAGTTTTCTAATGCAAATTCAAATTTAAAAGATGAACAATATGGAGGTGAGAAAACTTTGTGTGTATCAAGCATATGACCACACACACACACACACAGACACACACGCACGAACACAACAACAATCCAATAAGTATAGTGCATCTATTTTTCCAAACCATGCATGTATGACATGAATTCAAAAACACTCCTTCTATTCCTAGATATTAGTCTTTTAGAGAGTTCAACAAGTGAGTACATACAGAGCAAAATGAGTGAATCTAGACTCTAAAATATGTCTATATACATCCGTATGTGCCAGTCCATTTGAAATCTCTAAAAAAACTAATATTTATAGGAACGAATGGAGTAAAATGTAAGACATGCATGGTCCTCAGTTCAATATTTAAAATGAACATGAGACTGAAACATGAATATTAAGTCTAGTACTACAGTACATGCAAATGTTGTGTTTAGGCAGAGCTATGATTGTCGGGGGTCAACCCCTCGACCTTAGATAAAATTGTGGAACTCTGTTTAGGGTTGTTTAGATTATATTTGTCCCCACCCTCCCAACCATCGATTGGTTGTGCACCCCCACCCCTCCTCCCTAGGATAATATCATGTGCCCCCATACCTTAGATGCTATATGCTGATACGAGTTGCTTGGAGCTTGTAGATCTGAGATATAGCAGCTCACATGATGTGTCTTAATATTTTAACAGGAAACCTTGATTAGTTTGAGAATTGCACACAATTTGTACAAAAACTATTCAGATGCCCTTGGATCCCGTATCCAACGACCTCGAAGCTCGTATCACCGTAGCATCTAAGATGAAGGAGGACATCATATTCTCCTGTATGTAAGAATATCATGTGCTACCACACCTTAGATGCTTTGGTGATACAAGCTCTTCGGAGCCGTTGGATTTGTGACCCAACACCTCCTCGGTGGTTCGAATGGTTTTTTGCAGAAAAGCCCCCAAAGAGTTCGGCCACTGCTTACAAGCACAAAGACTGCTCAGATGCCATTGGATCTCAGATCAAACAACCTTGAAGCTTGTATCACCATAGCATCCAAGCTGCGATAGTACCTTATGTTTTCTCGCACGGGAGTATATGAGGTGCTCCTGCACCGTAGATTCTATGGTGATACGAGTTCACTGAGATCTAACGGCCCACAGTAGGAGGTTTGAATGTTTTGCAATATACGACTGATAGAGTTTGGGAAATGCGCAGAAAGTACAAGAACTACGCATGTGCCATCTGATCACTGATCAGATGGCCTAGATGCTCATATCACCGTAGCGGGTAATTAAGCTACGGGGAGCACCTAATATGAGCAATGGGGAGCCGTTGGATCGAAGATGTAGCGGCACACACAAGGCCTGAATGTTTTATTTGCAAAAAAACCTTTGGAGAGTTTGGAAATTGTGCATAATTACAAAGACTACTCCCAAGCCATTGGATCTCACTTCCAACGGTGTAAAAACTCGTATCACCATGGTATCTAAGCTGCGGGGTGGATGTGATATTCTATGCCGCTATCATTTTTGTTCGTAAACTCTCAAAATACGTGTAACTCGTGCCGTTACTTGTCTAACCGCGCAAAGTGTTTGTTCAAAAAAAAACCATCCTACACTGAAATATCGGAACAACACACGGGGGTCCCACTTGTCATTAATCAAATTTGGACCTAAAACTAACAAATCTGACAGAGGAGATTCGAACTGGCAACCTGGACTAAAAAGTGTAAGTCGATAGCCTGAAACAACAGCGGTTGTTGGCTTTGTCCGATAACTTGATTTTATACAGTATTACGTTGAGTAGAGTAGAGGGAGTGCCTCGTCAACACGTGCATGACCGCTGTCTCACTTACTGGTGGGTCCCAGGTCTGCAATCTCAATCTCTCTTCTCTCCATCGTCTAACCTTTGCACGGGCACACACGAAGAGCGGCGCTAGCTTGCCATGGTGTTATTACAACAACAAAAAACCTTGGAAAATAGAAGAATCGCCTAGAACAAGAGACGTTGTGGCTGGTTGAGACGGAGCTAACCACATCTATCCTCTATGCCACGTTTGCATGATGAAGCTATGTGGCTAGTGGGGTGTTTTCGACCGACTGGCTGGGTCCCAAGGTCGAACCATAGGTACTAGAGTTACTGCCGACGTCTGATACAGTACTCCCTCCGTCTAGGTGAGTAAGTCACCGTGACCAAGGAGGAGGGGAAAATGAGAGACCTTAATGTTTATTTGCTAATTAATAACATTGCATGCAATGAACTAATCACTGCATGTCGTGTTTGGTAGTCTCAAATCATTAAAAGCATGCACACCCCTCATCTCTTATTGGTTGATATGTCAAGAAACAAGAAACGAGATAGAAGTTAATGCACCGTGCCTAAGTGTTTTGGGATTATTTGATTTTCGTAAGATGACTTACACACCTAGACGGAGGGAGTATATTTTTACACGCACATTTTTCCTCCGTGCCGAGACATGGCACACCCTACCGCACGGTTTCAGGGTCCTCCCGGGTGGTGCACGCATATATTCTTCCTGACGTGGGACGCCCTACCGCGCGTTTTTTGGGTCCTCCTCGGATGTAGCGTCGAAGCAAGTAAATGACTCGACAAAACACGAAAGACCACCTTTCCCGCCGAGTACATCAGTGAAGCACGGTGGCTAGCTAGTTGGGCTAGTTCGACCGATTAGCTAGGCCGCCGCCACATTTGTTTTTTCACCCCTTTTTTATCTACTTGCCGGCAGGTAAATTTAAATATCCACTGCAGCGTTGCTCTGGTGTTTGGGTGCGGCAGGATTTTTAATTTTTTGATTGACGGGAGTAGGCGCGGCATGATTTTTAATTTTTTGATTGACGGGAGCAGGCACCGCAACAATTAGTCACGATGACTCCGCCTGTAAAACCCACTGCTCCCTGATGTGAGAAGTCGTCGACTGGTGTTTTACCGTGGTGAAAACCAAAAGATTCCCCGCTCCTCGGCTGGCTCCCTGCCTCCCTCCGCCTTCCCGTAGATTGCATTGCCTTTCTGCCGTTTTGCCCCCTTTGCTTCCTCTCCCCATTGCTTCTACCTGGGGCCATGGTGGCGCAGCAGATCACAGAGTCCGAAGTGAGGCGCCTGACTCAGGAGCTCCATGCCAAGGATGCGGAGCTCAGGGCCAAGGACATGGAGCTCCGTGAGCTCAAGGAGGAGAGGAGTGACATGCTCCTCCGTTATGTGCGGGAGTTCGCGGAGCTTCAAAACCAGCAGGCGTCCACCACAAAGATGCTCGAGGCATCGACGACGTTGCTGCAGAAAGCGGGAGATACGATAGGCCATCAGGGAAGCCGGCTGGAGCGCGAGCGGGCCGATCGTGACAAGGTCCTGGATTGCCTCGGCCACTTGGTGAACCAAGTCGCCAAGCACGTGTTGCGGCTGCGTGATGCCTACCATCGTGCCAGCGCGACGATGCCGGCCATCGGGCTAAACCCGTTCGACCACCCGGTCAACTTCAATGAGTTGTGGCTTCCTGACCTGGTCTCCTTCTTCACCTATATCTGCGAGGAGCTGAGCCGTCTCCGCGCGATGGTAGGGGCTGAGCTGGACAAGGAGGGGTTGCAGGCTGTTGTCGCCGTTGCCGGGCGAATCCTTTCAGGGCTCCGTCACCAGAATCCATTCGTGCCATTGGACGCCGTCTTTGACGAGCTGGCTCCCATGGACCGGGAGCGGGCTCTGCGGGCGGTTGCACCCTGCATCACCAACGTCGTGCGCCTCGAGAAGCAGAGGGACTTCGGTGGTGTTTAGGCGCCCTTTGCATGGGCATGTCCATGTCTCGGCGCAACATGACCGTCGGATCAAACTCAGACGATGCAGATCAGTCACTGTAGCACAAAGTGTGTGGGTGTGTTTGGTCGCATTCTCATCTCAATATAGTTGTTTCCTCTTCGTGTATTTTTGTTAACCTACTAGTGTGGACTCATGCACCCTTCATGCACTGTGCCAAACACCCAAAAGTGGGTCGAGAAGGGAACTTTTGTTCCCATCCCGTGCACCCTTCATACAGAATTCCCCTTCATACACCCTGCCTAACACTATTTGTGCTTCATATGGTTCATGTTTCATGGAGTATTGTAGCATTGTACTCTCCATGCGCTGTAGACCTACTTCTGTTAACATTGATCTCACCGTTCATTCTCGACCGGACAGTCGAAAAAGCGGTACTATGTTACATATAGGAGTAGTTGACATGCGCATAACATCATTTGTTATCGTCATATCTTACTACACTAGCAACAAGATTGTCTAGTACTGACGTATGAACCACTGCACATGCCTAGTAGTAGGAGCACCGTGTATGTTCAAGTGGCTGCCGTGTTTCGCACTCCTCCATTGTAAGAGTGGAAACGCTTGCTGTAATCATTTTTTTTCTTCAGAAAAATAGTGGACACAATCTGCCGTGCGGATCCTCCTCCAGCCATGTGCTAAATTACTCACTTTTGCCGATGTGTGGGACAGCCAGCACCTGGGTCCACCAGCCATGCACTAAATTACTCCGTAGTAGAGTGACGGTAGACTACCCCGATCGAAGCGCCGCAGTAATGCCCAATGAGCCGTCAAATCACAAAAACTCCTCCTTTCCAGCAGTAAGTTGGACGGACGAAGCAACCATCATTTCACTCTTCTCTCTCAGCTTCCTCTCTTGAAGGAAACCCACACTCGCTTCGCTTCTCCCTCATCTCGTTCCTCCTTTCACTCTTCTCTCTCAGCTTCCTCTCTTGGATGGACGCTGGAGCACCGGCCGACGTGATGTCTATGGCTCTGGCCAAAACCGTCGAGGCTCATGGTACGAACAAGTGCAAGCACCCCGCCGAGACTACCGCAGACAAGCTCAAAGCCATCGCCCTGTCCAAGCTCCCCTCCCCGGGATCCCTCGTTAAGCAAGTCCAGGTAATGTCTCTTGTTGACGATCTTTTTCTCGATCTTGATCGTGTTTTTTCATCTAACATGCAGTACTAGTACTGGTAGTACAACTTTCTGGGTGATCTTGCATGTGATTTTAGTGTGCCAAAAGATGGTTCTAAATTCCTCTTTTGACCAAAACATGCGAGAGGTTGACACTGATTTCTTATAGATTACTTTCAACTACTCCCTCTGTTCCAAATTTCTTGTCTTAGATTTGTCTAGATACGGATATATCTAATACTAAAATGTGACTTGATACATCCGTATCTAGACAAATCTAAGACAAGAATTTTGGGATGGAGGGAGTACTTTATGAACATCAATGCTACCTTTGAAGAGGGTATATTTGCCTCAGTAACTTGTGTTATGGATATTGCAAGTAATCCCTCTGCTCTCATGCCTTTGAAGACATGTTCTAGTGTCTTTGTTCACTCATTTCTATGTGTATATGTAGTCATATATGGAGTATAATATCGAAAATCATCTTATATTTCTGAACGGAGGTAGTAATAAAATATGGTTTCTGTTTGACTTAGAACCAGGTCCGTGGTGGAGATGAAGTTCTCAAAGTCATGCGGTGTGAACTGGAAGACCTGGGGATGAGTTCTACTGCTAAACTATCTAGCTGTTGTGTCCTTGTCGCCACGTGTCCTGAACTAGTGTTTTCCTGTAGCATTGTTGTCAGGCGTGTTCTCGAGGCTGTACTTGACCACAACAATTTCCTGGTTGTGCCTTCGATTACGAAGGGTGTGGTTCTTGTAAAGCTTCCAACAAATCTGATGTGGCATGTCTTCATCATCATGTTTATGAGTGGAAAGACCACTCTGTTAGGTTCTCCAAGGTTGACAAGATGGTGATGGTGCATGTAGACATCTCTCACGAAGTCCATGGCCTAGTCAGTTATGCGGGGTTCATCCCGTAGGTCGGTGGCAAGAAATAGTCTGCAGAGTTTAATTAGTGCAACTTTGCTTGTCTGTAGTAAGTACTATTGTTCAGTACTTGATTTGTGTTTGTGAACCCTGTATTGTTTATTAGTACTGCCACTTTTGGTGTGTGGTCAGTCCTGAGAACAGTCTATGTTAATGTTTGTCCACTCAATTCAGTCTGTATATTTTGAAGTGTCCAGATCATCTTTTTTGTGAGGATGGTTTATCAATTATGGTTACATTCCAATATATGTATGCATTGCAGGGTTTATCGCACCCACCAGCATTTCCAGTCCCATGGATGTTCGGTCCATACGATTTGTCACGACCTTTGGACTGTCCTGCTTGTGGGAGTAGGAGGGGCCCCTGCATGCCAGTCGTAGTTGGACGATCAATCTTCTGTTTAGTACTTCAACATAGTGATTTCCTGGTAAGGATTCACTCGTGTCACATCAAGTAAATCTTATTGATTTACTGTCTAAATCTTATTGATTTAATGTCATGTTTTCTTTCTTTTCCAGCAATTTTATGATGCAGGTTTTGCCATGTGACATTCATCACAGAATAAACTATTTGGTTTGCTCTACGATGGCTGTTTTTGCAGGTTTGACTTCTTATGTCGTGTCAGTAACGAAGGCACTGTCCATCACTTATATTACTAGAAAAATTGGATTAGTCTGTTGTCTGAGTACAAGCTGAATCCCTATGATGAACTGCAGTTTGGTTTAACAAAAACGCCACAATTAGTCCTTCTCACGTTTAGAAGAAATGAAGAAAAAGGCTAGATCAAGGTCACGGATCCTAGTCAAGTTAGAAAGCCGATCATAGCAGACCAGACACGATCGCCGCTGTCTCGCACATCGGTACCACCTTCAGCAATGGATCGAGCATCGACAGTTGCTCTAGCACTGACAGTGGCAGCAACTTAGTCTGATCCAGCTGAGGATTGGGCACCGACCGCGTCAGCGGATCAGTCTGATCTACCGGAGGATCGGGCATCGACACCGGCACCTACTCCGACACCGGCACCAGCTCTACAAGGAGCACCATCTCCGACAGTAGCAGCGGCTCCAGCACCTGCACCAACACTTGCACTTGCATCTCCTCCGGCCCGTGCAGTTGCACCGGCAACAGACTGGGCTGCAGTTCGCACTTCATATACCAAAGTCCTTACAAAAACCGACATGTCCACCTTCTTGGTAAGCATTGACCGCCCAAGTGCTTCGTTCTTTTTTCTTTTCATGTTGTTTCACATGATTCACTGTGTTGATCTAACTATTTGGGTATGTCTTCTTGTATGCAAACAGAGAATTCCTAGAGCAACGAGGGAGTCGTTCAACAATCCAGGCGACCGCGACCGAGTTTCTCTTACCATGGGCAGCCTTGGTGTGAATGAACCTGCTCAATATACCGTAAGTACAAAGGATGGTCGCATGATGATTGATGATAAAGGATGGTCAAGGTTCAAATCTAAATCATATCTTGCGGTAGGAGATGATGTCAAAATCAAACTTTCTCGGCAAGGAGAGCCGGTCCAAATCAACTTTGAAATTCTTCAGTAGCAGCACGCAACTGCCGAACTGATCTATCCTCCGAGAGATTTTGACGTAATAATCTGGCATGGTGAAACAAGTGTCCTGTGTGTATAAGTAGTACGACAATATTATTTATCACATGGTTTATCATTGATAGAATTGCAACTCTGATTGCTGGTTAGGAACTGTCGTTCGATTTCATTCCAACAGCTGCCCTGCGTTATTCAATTTTGTGTATTCGCCTTGCGACAGCATCTAAAATCAGCGACGTACCAATCGCTTGCAATATGAAAAGCGCTGAGGTAGAACACATGCCCCCCCCCCAAACATGCAGGGTGGGCCTGTGGCCCAAAGTCCAGAACCGTGAGCCTGTCTGAGTATTATATTCTCAGCTGACCCCCCATAAAAAAAGCTGAACCCCCATAATGCCCGTGCATTGCACGTAACATCAAGATGCATTTGTATGAGTATTTTATCTTGCGAGAGAAAAGGATGAATGAGGGAAGGCCTTATTTGCAAATGTGGAGAGGTGTGTGGGTACCTTTTTGCAAAATTGCCATAGTTTCCTTCCTATCCGTCAGATATAAATCAGACGGCCTATATTGCAGGTTGGCAGGCACACAATCATCACCAACTCGTCTATACTGTGTTAAAAACAACTCTATTTTTTATGATTATATATGTTATATATATTCCCCTTGATTTTTCTTATGTATAAAGTTGTGATATAAAAGATTTGTATATTTCTTTACAGAGGGAGTATCTCTCTGTCAAAAAAATATATTTATGTGTAACTAGTTACTACTGTCTTTCTACTTCCTTTCGCTGATATGTGGGGCAACAGGCAACGGGGTCCATGTGCCATATGCACAAATTAGAGTGCACACCTGCACGGTAGACACACCCCGGTCGTAGCACCGCAGTAATGCCCAATGAGCCGTCAAATCACAACCCACCCCCCCCCTTTCCGACTTTAGCAGTAAGCTGGACGGACGAAGCGGCAATATTTCACTGGGCCTGAATCTCCTTCTCCCTCGTCTGCTTGTTCAGAGAAAACCCCCTCTCGGCGATTGCATAGGGTTTTCTCATGGAGAACCAGGTACGAATTCTCCATCCATCCCCGATAAATCCAAGTCCCTTGGTCGCGGGTAATCCTAGGATGGCAGCCACCGCCGTTGATGCATTTTTCTTCCCACTGAATCTAGTGTGTTTCATTTGCAGTGCCCAAAGTGCGAGTACTCTACAGGTTTCTACGCCCTCGGCGAGACGCCACACTTGTTCCTTCTCATCCTAACACAGGATTTTGAAACATGCACAGTATGTTCCTAGAATCCTCTTTTCTATCCGGGAGGGTGGGGTTTTTTTGAACACGCTATCGACTAATTTGGAAATTTGGATTGCTATATTTGGATAAAAGGTACTACTAGTACGATGGTCAACACTGATGTGAAGGAGGAAGTTATTTCTAGATTTGGATAGGGAATACATTGTGTTCTCATATTATTTTTCCTGCAGTGCATTATTTGCTCTTCCAGAACACATGTACTCAAGATGCTCGGCCTTGCCATAACTGAATACACTAGTTTAATGGTCACAGTGAAGACAAGCCATGGATATAAGTTCTGAGTTGGCTTCATGAACCAAGAAGATCGCTGCTTTTTTATGGCCGAACTTGGATAAACTTCCTCAAGTGTTATGGACTGAAAGTTGGCGCACGAATGTTGATGGAAATAGCAGAACCTGGTCTCATCTTCACTGCGATCTTCCACCCCGACATCGTTCAAATTGTTCATCCATGTTAGTTTTGTATCTGGTTCTTGCTTGTTGCCTCGATTACTTCTTAATCCACCTATTCTGTTTAACTAATCACAATTTAACTTTAGAAGTAGCGACGAATCTCTCACGAAGATGCTACTTATAACTAATATTTTCTTATAATTTGTGGCACGTGTAGGTTTTTTCAGAGTTAAGCATGCTGCTCGTTTGTTATTCTATAGTAACTCGGCTGTTACTGATGGCACTGAAGTTGACTGGGACGACATCCACAAGTTCCTACACTTTATTGATCATCTTGAGGTCCTTGTGGGGCGTTTCAATGGTGGAAGGCCACGTGGGATATGTGTGCTAGTGTTGCACTCGTTGAACAGGTCCAACTATGTCGAGAAACTTATGGTACGAGTTGTTTTCTGTTATATATGTTGTTCATAAACTATTGCTTATACACAGTTTTACAGTTGTGATCTTCTTGAAACAGAAACTGCCCAGTTCTATTATTCCTATACAGATGCCTCACAATGGTCGGGTCAGACTTGCGCTTGGTCACAACATGATGTTTATGTCGACCTACTCAATTCTCCTTGGAGGTGAAAAGATACTTATTCATGGGTGGTCTCAAATAATGAAGGCCCGTCCATCTTGGAGAATAGGACAGAAGATTATGTTCATGCTTTTCCATGGCTCTAAAGCGAATATCCTGTTTATTGACCACATTGCGAGATGAAGCCGCTTTCAGAAGGTTGTGGATGAACGGGGTGGTGCCTGGGCCTTGTCCTGGGGCTTGGCGGCCTCACCCTTGGTTAACTGTAGGCAAAGTAGCACTGTTCGAGGCGTGCTTTGTACGGTTGAACCTGTATAAGTACTCATACTGCTTTCAGCTTTGGTTGTTAAGTGCCCGTGCTGGTTTCAGTTAAGGTTGTTAAGTACTGTTGCTGCTTTTACAGTCTGTCATGTTTCTTTAGTCATGTCTTCCTCCAGCCGCCAAAACTAAACCAGTGCCGGCGGGGCCGCCTGCTTTCGCCTCCCACGGCTGGCTGTGCCTCAGCGCACGCATCGCCGCCCCACCGTCTCCTAAATCGTTAACACCGACGTCCTCTGCGCGGTTTGGTGCGCTCACCGCAGTGCCGCCCTCTCGCGTTGTCAACATGGTCAACAAACAACAGGAATCAGCAGAAGTACGTGGATAGGATGACAGTAGGGGCCCACCACGTCAGCGTATGGAAAAATAAAATGCTTCCTCCTAGTGTTTTCCTGACATCTGGGACTCACGACATTGTGAGCGTATATAGTCAATAGACAAGAGAACAACACAAGATTGGCTCACACCTGGGACGTAGCTGCTCGAGTAGTATTTTTTTTGTTATTGTTGAGACAGAGCAGGGTTTGAACTGGGTTGTGCCCCGTCTAGCCCAAGCTTATATTTTATGTTCACCATGTGACCAGCCCAGCTATTTTTTCTTTGTGAAAATGAGTCCAGTTTATTTTTTCTGAAGAATACCCAATCCAGGCCTACTTAATTTTCTACGCCCTGATGGGCTGCAACTCTTTCAAGACGCCTGCAAATCTTGAAAGTAATATGAAATGGGTTGTAAATATAAAAACAGATGACAAATTGGCAATTACTTTATAAATTGTTTCAGATTTTCAGATTCCTATTTCACTGGGTATTAACCTAATTTAAATATATCTTCAAAGTACTTTAAATCTTGCTCGACATTTCGGTATTAAAAATAGTTTGGAACCCATAGAAATATGCGAAATTGGCCCTGGCCAACCAAAAAAATGAATGCAATAAATTGCATAAGAAGTTACCATGAGCTATATATAAATTATTAAAAAAAGAAGGAGTGGTCTAACTTGTGGGCCTGTTTAGTTGACGCGTATGCAAGATTTGTTTTTAGTTATTATATACGTCAACAAACGATTCTAGCAAACGTAACCGTTGGATGTCAATCCAACGGCCGTCATGTTTCTTCAATCTCTGATCTTCTTGCTCCAGCCGCCAAAGCAGCGCCGGCGGGACCGCCTGCTCCCGCCTCCCGTGGCCGGTTGTGCTACCGCACAGGCCTCAGCGCCCCTACTACTCCCACCGCTGGCCAGGGCATCCCTCTACTCACCCACACCCCCTGTTATTCTGCGGCGACGGTAGCCTCACACCGCAGCCGAACCGGTGAACCCTCGTACTCCTCTCCGCGCGGGCTTCCGCTGCCGCGTCTTCCCCGGCTCCGCGTCGTCCCCTTCCTAGGCCTCGCTGTCATCCACCGCCGTGGTGCTCTCGGTGCGGCGTGGTCAATGTGGTCAACGACCGACTTCCATTGGAAGAGTACTATACGTGGAGAGGCTGACAGCTGGGTCCACGGCGGCCGCAAGGAAGTGCCTCCTTATTACGCGCAAAATAATTATTCCTCCACCTGACAGCGGGGACCCACCGGACGGGCCACCGTATTTCGTGAAAAAAACGTTTCCCCCTTGACTGCTGGGACCTACCAGCTACACCTTCACACGCAAGGAAGTGCGTCCGGGCAAAAAAACAAAATGATTCGCCCCGTGACTGCTGGGACCCACCAACTACACCTTCGCACGCAAGGAAGTGCATCCGGGCAAAAAAACAAAACAATTCGCCCCCCCTGACTACTGGGACCCACCAGCTACATCTTCGCACGCAAGGAATTGCCTGACAGTCGGGACCCACCTGGTCGAAGCGTATGTAGCATTGTCATTCTGGTCGCGAACGTGTATGTACATACTGGTAGATGTAGAGGCGTGCACGTCTCGTGGTAGAGGCGCGCACGTGTCGTAGTAGAGGCGCGCATGTAGCATGTACACGTACGTACAGCGGCCAGGGTGCAAGAAAGAAAATACGGCCACGTATGTGTACATACAGGCAGGGTCTCGAACGCCTACTCGCGCATATATACGTACAACCAGGGCTCGTGTACATTGGCTGGGTCGGAACGAAGAAACAGCATCGTCGTCGTGTTCATGGGGAGCCAACTGGCTGGGTCGGAACGGAATGTGTGGTCGTGTTCATCGGGATTGCTTGGACGGAACGGGCAATGGAAACGAGGCCTCGCGTACCGCAGAATGGAGGAAACGGCCTTGTGTTCGACCAACCACGTTCGAAATGGGATCCTGTTCATCGGGAGGGGTCTGCCGTACCGCAAAATGGAGGAAACGGACCTCCTATGGTCGAAACGGGGGTCCTGTTGATCGGGAGGGGTGTGGCGTACCGCAAAACAGAGGAAACGGACCTCCTACGGTCGAAACGGGGGTCCTGTTGATCGGGAGGGGTGTGGCGTACCACAAAACGGATGAAACAGACTTGTGTTGGAGCGCTACGGTCAAAACGGGGGTCCTGTTCATCGGGAGGGGTGTGGCGTACCACAAAATGGGACTCCACAGGATACTATTCATCTCCACTGTCGACCTCCTCCAGTCTCCACGGGCTACTGTTCATCCACCGTCGACCTCCTCCAGCCTCCACGGGCTCCTATTCATCCCCGGGCTCCTGTTCATCCATCCTCCACCGCGTGCTACTCCATCGGCTACTGTTCAACCACCCCTCTCCACGGGCTCCTGTTCAACCACCCCTCCACGGGCTACTGTTCATCCACCCCTCCACCATCTACTGTTCATCTAGCCCTCCACGGGGTCGTCTTGTTCATCTAGCCCCAACCGGCTCGATTGATCGGGGTCCTGTTCATCCAGAGGCAACGCCACAGGTCCTGTTCATCCACTCCC
>NC_057801.1:158602165-158632214 GCF_018294505.1 Triticum aestivum | reverse complement strand
CGGGGACACCTACTAGAGGGGAGCTGCTGCTGCTTTGCTCTTGCGTTGGGGATTGGGATGGTGGTGGTGCGTGCTTTTGACCGGTCAGGGAGGCTGCGGGGGGTGGGGGGTGGCTGGCTATGAGTACTACGGAGATGCCGCTCTGGACAGGTGGGGGGAAGCGCTAACGGAGAGAAGCGGTTAGCTAGCGGAAGGTTATGGCGGGGCGGATGGATTAACATAAACCTACGGCTACTGAGACGTTGGCCATGCATTACCGCCGTATTTAATCTATTTATATTTATATGTATACTGGGTTTTCGCGGGAATTCATATTTATAATGTTTTTTCTTTTCGATGTGTATATAAAATAATTCAAGGCAATCGCTTAATTTCCTATTGGAATTTGATTATATTCAACTCCGCCTTCTAGCTGAGGGCGACGAGATAGGCCAAACAAAACGACGGCCTCATTGTAACCGTGGTTTATGTTTTGAAAGAAACTTTTATTTTTTCATATCACTCTGTCAAAATAGCGTTGAATTAGTATTACCAACGACGTTTAGTTCACGCCGTGAAGAAAACGTTAACTCGATTTCGTGGATAGCATTTGTTTTCTATTATAATTGGATACAATTAATCTTTATTCGCAGTTATGGCGTGCCGCACAACTCCAGTGAAAATCACGTTCGTATTGCTAGCAGGGCTTAATTTCGTTTGTTGGCGGAGTTTAATTTTAGGCCATAATTGGATGAAGAACGATCGACATGGTTCGACCGATCGGAACCGTTGATCGGTAAGCTCCCTCGCCACCAGATGAGGTCATGCATCGTGATAAGATCTGAGCATGCAAAAAAATTGGACTCGGCCCCTCGTTCCACCATGCACGACACCTGACACCATCTTTCCTGCACCCATAGCTTGTATAAAATCTCGACCCCCGTATCGCTCTGTCGTGACTTATGATCGACACGTCAAGGAAGACGCTCGTTGCAGTAGCGTGCTCCCATGCCTGCAACTGCATTGTAACAACTCACGACAACTCCATTTGTCATGTATCCCCAATGAAAGTGCTAGTTATCCTGTGAAAACGTAGACCTCCCCGATGGTGACTCCCACCTCCCCGCCGCCACCCTAACCCTAGCCCACTTCACCACCCGCGATCTCCAACTCTAGCCGTGTGTTCGGCCATCTTATTGCACCATTATCTCATGCGTTCGCCGCTCTCTCCACTCGTTGTTTCTTCATGGTTGTACACGCGTCCATCTCCCTCGGTTTGGATTTCTCCCGGGGATGGGCCCTGCGCAAGAGATAGGGCGCACCTTTCGTAGATCAGTGCAGCCCTCGAATGACTCTGGCCACTTCACTGTGATGGTCTCGTTTGCACGTCACTCGTTTCGTTTGACGGATGAAAATGTGGGACTTGCTCTTGAATCTGCGATCGGAGGTTATTGTTCTTAGCTCAAGGTATCTTTTCTCAATGATCGGGTGTTTTCATTCAATGTCTCGTGCAAGCAAGTTGGGTTTTTCATCCTTCATCAACGTAGCTTTGTTTGTCCCCATTCAAATGTTATTTTCATCTTTGGGGCCATGGTGCTCCGGATTGGGAGAAGGAATTTAGGATGTGGCAGTCTGAGTGTCAACATGAATGGATTATTGTTAGTCCTACTAAGCTTTGAGCACGTTTAGATTTAGAAGGCATGAATCATGGCCCAGCTAAATCTTCTATGTGTTCGAGTGCTCCAATGGTTGGACCTAGGAAAAAGCTATGTTTTGCCACGTTCATCAACTATCCTGCTCGTAAAGGATACAATTATCACCCATCTGCTGATGAAGTATAAACGGTACGTGAGGCTGGTTATCATGTTGATTCATTGGAAGAATCCCAAGCTTCTCTACCACCTTTGGCCTCCCTGACGGCGGTGACGTCTCCGGTGAGCTCACCGGAGTCTCCGATTTCCCCCGCCGCAGATCCAGTTTGGCTCGTTTCTACCGTCACCAGGAAGTCCTCGTATCTTTGGCGGCAATCCCAGATCCCCTAGGGTTTCGATCAATTTGGCTACGCCAAATCTGGCTTCCCCTATTGTGATTCTGGACAGCCCATGCACACCTCAGCCCACTTTGGATGACAAGGCCCAACCTGGCATGGGCTCTATGGTCTCCCCAATTTTTATCTGTGATGATGATTTGTTGGATTCTATTTCACCAATTTCTTTACCTTCGCCAAGAGATATAGTTGATCATATGCAAAGTTTTGATGAGATGATTGAAGATATGGCTGCTAAATATATTGGGACTGTCGAAATTGTCTTGGTATGAAACACAAGACTGACATGTGCACGAACAGGGTTCGTTGCAGGCAATGTTTTTGGTCTGGTCATAAAAATAAAAATTGCCCAGATAATAATGACTCGTTGGCTAATTGGATACCTAAAGTCCCATCGCCCAGTTTCGAGCCTCACGCCATATCAGAGTCCTCGCCCGTTGCTTCGGGTTCGCTGCTTTCATCCCCTAGTCCTTATGCTTCACCACCAAAACCACAATCTCAGCAGTCGTCGTCGCGTGCCCCCTCTGCTCCACCACCCGCCACCGACCCCATGGCGGATTTTGAGATCGATCCTCGTTGCTTCTTGCTAGCCGACCATGACATCATCGACGGTGGCGCAGACCGCCTTCCTCAGACTTACTACACCCCGACCCAAGCTCCACGGCGACTCCATGAGGAGTTCATGGTGGCCATAGTGGATCCCTTGCCGCCGCCGCACATGGTGGCCATCAGGAGGGAGAAAGTTCTACACTTCCTCACCGTCAACCAGCAGGTGCTTGTTCGTTCTACCCAAACTTGTTTTCAGGGCCTCGGCTTATTTGAGATGGAAAACCATGTGGTCAGATCTTCTTTTACTCAGCATCCACCTTTTGCTCTAGGTTTAGATGAGGAGGGGGAGTTATTTGTGAGATTTACCCCTCATAATGAAGGGGAGGGTTTTCATGCTGTTCATGGATCATAGAACAGGTTGGCTCATGCTGTTGGGGAACGTTGCATGGCAAACAAAAAAATTCTACGCTCACCAAGATCAATCTAGGAGATGCACATCTACGAGAGGAGAGATTGGATCTACATACCCTTGTAGATCTCTAAGCAGAAGCATTAAGAAACGTGGTTGATGTAGTCGAGCGTCTTCGCGATCCAATCATGATCCGTCCACAAAGTCCCAATAAAGTGTCGAACGGACGGCACCTCCAAGTTTAGCACACGTGTGGCTCAGCAGCGTCCTCTCCTTCTTGATACAACAAGCGAGACAGAGGGTTAGATGAGATTGGGACCACCACGACGGTATGGTGGCGGTCGTGGCAGCGGAATTTCCGACATGGCTTTGCCAAGCGCGTACCGGTGAAACGTCGGGAGGAGTTGGGAGAGGTAACGGGCAAGGGTCGAAGGGTGGCTGCCCCCAAAGCCTCCCCACCTTTATATAGGCATGGAGGGGGCTCGTGGCTTTCCCTCCAAGGCCCTAGGGTTGTTGGCCAAAGGGGGAGGAAGGAAATCCCACCTTTCCTTCCCCATCGGTCGCTATCCCCCCTTTTTAGGGATCATGATCTTATCCCCTTGGGATATGATACTATTCCTTTTAAGTGAGGCCCTTGGTGCACCTAGACCAGGGTTGTGGGGACTTTCCCCACTACCCAAGTTCATGTGGGTCCCCCATGCAGGTGGGGCCCATTCCGGAACCTTCTAGAACCTTCCCGGTACAATACTGAAAAAACACGATCTTTTTCCGAAACCCCGATAACAACTTTCCATATATGAATCTTTACCTCCGGACTATTCCGCAACTCCTCGTGGTGTCCCGGATCCCATCCGGGACTCCTAACAACCTTCAGACTTTCCACTATTAATATCTCAATACTACCCTAGCGCTACCAAACATTAAGCGTGCGACCCTACGGGTTCGAGAATCATGTAGACATGACCAAGACTCCTATCCGGTCAATAACCAATAGCGGGACCTAGATGCCCATATTGATTCCTACATATTCCACAAAGATCTTTATCAGTTGAACCACGATGTCAAGGATTCAATTAATCCTGTATACAATTCCCTTTGTCCGGTGATATGTTACTTGCCCAAGATTCGATTGCCGGTATCTCCATACCTAGTTCAATTTCGTTACCGACAAGTCTGTTTACTCATTCCGTAATACAAGATCCCGTGGCTAACTCTTTAGTCACATTGCTTCCAAGCTCAATGTGATGTTGCATTACCGAGTGGGCCCTGAGATACCTCTCCGTCACACGGAGTGACAAATCCCAGTCTTGATCCATGCCGGCTCAACATACACCATAGAAGATACATGTAGAGCATCTTTATAGTAACCCAGTTCCGTTTCGGTGTTTGATACACACAAGGTACTCCTCTGGTGTCAGTGAGTTGCATGATCTCATGGTCATACGAACATATACTTGACATGTAGAAAACGATAGTAATAAACTTGATACGATCACATGATATGCTTATAGTTTGGGTCTTGTCCATCACATCATTCTCTTAATGACGTGATCCCGTTATCAAATGACAACTCATGTCTATGGCTAGGAAACTGTAACCATCTTTGATCAACGAGCTAGCCTGGTAGAGGCTTAACTAGGGACATGTTGTTGTCTATGCATCCACACATGTATTTGAGTTTCCAATCAATACAATTGTAGCATGGATAATAAACGAGTATCATGAACAATAAAATATAATAATAACCACTTTATTATTGCCTCTAGGGCATATTTCCAATAGTCTCCCACTTGCATCAGAGTCAATAATCTAGCATTATGTGGTAATGAATCTAACACCCATAGAGTTATGGTGTTGATCATGTTTTGCCCGTGGAAGAGGTTTAGTCAACGGATCTGCAACATTCAGATCTGCATGTATGATGACCCACAAGTATAGGGGATCTATCGTAGTCCTTTTGGTAAGTAAGAGTGTCGAACCCAACGAGGAGCAGAAGGAAATGACAAGCGGTTTTCAGCATGGTATTCTCTGCAAGCACTGAAATTATCGGTAACAAATAGTTCTATGATAAGATAATTTGTAATGGGTAACAAGTAACAAAAGTAAACAAGGTGCAGCAAGGTGGCCCAATCCTTTTTTAGCAAAGGACAAGCCTGAACAAACTCTTATATAAAGCAAAGTGCTCCCGAGGACACATGGGAATTACTGTCAAGCTAGTTTTCATCATGCTGATATGATTCGCGTTCGTTACTTTGATAATTTGGTATGTGGGTGGACCGGTGCTTGGGTGCTGTCCTTCCTTGGACAAGCCTCCCACTTACGATTAACCCCTCTCGCAAGCATCCGCAACTACGAAAGAAAAATTAAGATAAATCTAACCATAACATGAAACATACGGATCCAAATCAGCCCCTTACGAAGCAATGCATAAACTATGGTTTAAGCTTCTATCACTCTGGCAACCCATTATATACTTATTACTTCCCAGTGCCTTCCCCTAGGCCCAAATCATGGTGAAGTGTCATGTAGTCGACGTTCACATAACACCACTAGAGGAAAGACAACATACATCTCATCAAAATATCGAACGAATACCAAATTCACATGATTACTTATAACAAGACTTCTCCCATGTCCTTAGGAACAAACGTAACTACTCACAAAGAAAATACATGTTCATAATCAGAGAAGTATTAATTATCATTAAGGATCTGAACATATGATCTTCCACCGAATAAACCAACTAGCATTAACTACAAGGAGTAATCAACACTACTAGCAACCCATAGGTACCAATCTGAGGTTTTGAGACAGAGATCAGATACAAGAGATGAACTAGGGTTTGAGAGGATATGGTGCTAGTGAAGATGTTGATGGAGATTGTCCCCCTCTCAATGAGATGATCGTTGGTGATGACGATGGCTTCGATTCCCCCCTCCCGGAGGGAAGTTTACCCGGCATAACAGCTCTGCTGGAGCCCTAGATTGGTTTTGCCCCGGTTCGGCCTCGAGACGGCGGCGCTTCGTCCCGAAAGCTTCCTTCTGATTTTTTCCAGGTCAAAACACACCATATAGCAGAAGATGGGCATCGGGGGCCTACCAGGTGGCCCACAAGGCAGGGGCGCGCCCAGGGGGTAGGGCACGCCCTCCACCCTTGTGGATGGCAAGTGGCCCCCCTCTGGTGCTTTCTTCGCCCAACATTTTTTTATTAATTCTGTAATGAATCTCCGTGAAGTTTCAGGACTTCTGGAGTTGTGCATAATAGGTCTCTAATATTTGCTCCTTTTCTAGCCCAGAATTCCAGCTGCCAGCATTCTCCCTTCTTCATGTAAACCTTGTAAAACAAGAGAGAAAAGGAATAAGTATTGTGCTATAATGTGTAATAACAACCCATAATGCAATAAATATCAATATAAAAGCATGATGCAAAATGAACGTTGCAAATGTTTATGTCCTACTCCTTGATCGCATCACGGATGGAATTGAAGTGTCGCTTTATATGTCTAGTGCTCTTATGAAACCTTAGTTCCTTGGCCAGAGCAGTGGCACCAGTGTTGTCACAGAACAGAGTCATTGGGTCCAGTGCATTGAGCACAACTCCAAGATCTGTCATGAACTGATTCATCCACATACCTTCCTTCGCTGCCTCCGAGGCAGCTATGAACTCCGCTTCACATGTAGAATCAACTACCACGCTTTGCTTGGAACTGCACCAGCTTACCGCTCCCCCATTTAGAATATATATGTATCTGGTTTGAGACTTAGAGTCATCAGTATTAGTGTGAAAGCTTGCATCGACATAACCCTTTACAACGAGCTCTTGGTCACCTCTATAAACAAGAAACATTTCCCTAGTCCTTTTCAGGTACTTAAGGATATTATTGACCGTTGCCCAGTGTTCCACTCCTGGATCACTTTGAAACCTTCCGCCATACTTATGGCAAGGCTGACATCTGGTCTTGTGCACAACATCGCATACATGATAGAGCCTATGGTAGAAGCATAGGGGATGACACTCATCTTTTCTCTATCCTCTGTAGTCATTGGGCATTGAGTCTCACTCAACTTCACACCTTGTAAAACAGGCAAGAACCCCTTCTTGGACTGATCCATTTTGAACTTCTTCAAAATATTATCAAGGTATGTGCTTTGTGAAAGTCCTATTAAGCATCTCGATCTCTCTATATATCTTGATGCCTAATATGAAAGCAACTTCTCCTAGGTCCTTCATTGGAAAACTCTTGTTCAAATATTCCTTCACGTTTCCAAAAGTTCTATATTATTTCCAATCAGCAATACGTCATCCACATATAATATTAGAAATGCTATAGAGCTCCCACTCACTTTCTTGTAAATACAAGCTTCTTCGTAAACTTGTATAAACCCAAACGCTTTGATCACCTCATCAAAGCGAAGATTCCAACTCCGAGATGCTTGCACCAGTCCATAAATGGATCGCTGGAGCTTGCATACTTTGTCAGCATTCTGTGGATCAACTAAACCTTTCGGTTGCATCATATACAACTCTTCCTTAAGGAAACCGTTAAGGAACGTTGTTTTAACATCCATGTGCCAGATTTCATAATCGAAAAATGCAGCTATGGCCAACAAGATTCTGACGGACTTAACCATCGCTACGGGTAAGAAAGTCTCATTGTAGTCAACTCCTTGAACTTGTGAAAACCCCTTTGCCACAAGTCGAGCTTTATAGACGCTGACATTACCGTTCGCATCCGTCTTCTTCTTGAAGATCCATTTATTCTGAATGGCCTTTTGCCCTTCAGGTACTACTTCCAAAGTCCATACTTTGTTTTCATACATGGATCCCATCTCAGATTTCATGGCCTCTAACCATTTGTCAGAATCCAAGCCCACCATCGCTTCTAGCTCATAGGTTCATCGTTGTCCAACAACATGACCTCTAAGACAGGGTTACCGTACCACTCAAGACTAGTACGTATCGTTGTCGGCCTACGAGGTTCGATAGTAACTTGATCTGAATCTTCATGATAACTACCATTAGCTTCCTCTTCAATTGACGTAGGTGCCACAGAAACATCTTTCTGTGCAGCGCTACTCTCTGGTTGAAGTGAAGGTTCAACAACCTCATCAAGTTCTATCTTCCTCCCACTCAATTCTTTTGAGAGAAACTCTTTCTCAAGAAAGGACCCGTTCTTAGCGACAAACACTTTGCCCTCGGATCTGAGATAGAAGGTATACCAAATCATCTCCTTTGGGTATCCTATAAAGATGCATTTGTCCACTTTGAGTTCGAGCTTTTCTGCCTGAAGCCCTTTGACATAAGCATCACAGCCCCAAACATTAAGACACGACAACTTAGGTTTCTTACCAAACCACAATTCATACGGTGTCATCTCTACAGACTTAGATGGTGCCCTATTTAAAGTGAATGCAGCTGTCTCTAATGCATAACCCCAAAACGAGAGTGGCAGATCGGTAAGGGACATCATAGAACGCACCATATCCAATAAGGTACGATTACAACGTTCGGACACACCATTACGCTCTGGTGTTCCAGGTGGCGTCAGTTGTGAAATAATCCCACATTGTCTTAAGTGATTGCCAAACTCATAACTCAGATACTCTCCCCCTTGATCGGATCATAGGAATTTAATCTTCTTATTACGATGATTCTCAACTTCACTCTAAAATTGCTTGAACTTTTCAAACATTTCAGATTTATGCTTCATTAAGTAAATATACCCATATCTAGTCAAATCATCGGTGAAGGTGAGAAAGTAACGATATCCACCGCGCACATCAACACTCATCGGACCGCACACATTAGTATGTATGATTTCCAACAAAGTCACTTGCCCGTTCCACTGTTTCGGAAAACGGGGTTCTAGTCATGTTGCCCATGAGGCATGGTTCTCATGTGTGAAAGTGACTCCAAAAGTCCATCAACATGGAGTTTCTTCATGTGCTTTACACCAATATGACCTAAGCGGAAATGCCAGAAGTAAGTGGTACTGTCATTATCAACTCTACATCTTTTGGCATCAATGTTATGAACATGCGTATCATCACTATCAAGATTCAATAAGAATAAACCCCTCACAATGAGTGCATGACCATAAAAGATATTACCCATATAAATAAAACAGCCATTATTCTCCGATTTAAATGAGTAACCGTCTCGCATCAACCAAGATCCAGATATAATGTTCATGCTCAACATAGGCACTAAATAGCAATTATTTAGGTTTATCGCTAATCCCTTTGGTAATCGAAGAGCAAGCGTGCCAATGGCGATCACATCAACCTAGGAACCATTTCCCACGCCCATCGTCACTTCGTCCTTCGCGAGCCTTCATCTATTCTGTAGTTCCTGTTTAGAGTTGCAAATGTGAGAAACCGCAACGGTATCAAATACCCAGGCACTACAACGAGAGCTCGTAAGGTACACATCAATAACATATATATCATATATACCTTTGATGACGTTGGCCCCCTTCTTGTCGGCCAGATAGTTGGGGCAATTCCGCTTCCAGTGGCTAGTCCCCGAGCAATAGAAGCACTCAGTTTCTGGCTTGGGTCCAGCCTTGGGTTTCTTCACGGGAGGAGCAACTGCTTTGCCACTCTTCTTGAAGTTTCCCTTCTTTCATTGCTCGTCTTGAAACTACTGGTTTTATTGACCATCAACACTTGATGCTCCTTCTGGATGTCTGAATCAGCAACTTTCAGCACCGCAAATATCTCGGAGACTAACTTGTTCATCCCTTGCATGTTATAGTTCAATACAAAGCTCTTGTAGCTAGGTGGTAGGGATTGAAGAACTTTGTCAGTGACCGCCTCAGGCGGGAGCTCAACTCCCAACTCAGCCAGATGGTTGTAATACCCAGACATTTTGAGCATGTGCTCACTGACAGAGTTGTTCTCCTCCATTTTGCATGCATAGAACTTATCGGAGGTCTCATACCTCTCGATCTGGGCATTCTTCTCAAAAATAAACTTCAACTCCTGGAACATCTCATATACTCCACGACGTTCAAAACGCCTTTGAAGTCTCGATTCTAAGCCATACAGCATGGCACACTAAACTATTGAGTAGTCATCAACACGCGACTGCCAGGCGTTCACAACATCCACAATCGCTGCAAGGGGGTGGCGCACCAAGCGGTGCATCAAGGACATAAGACTTTTGGCCAGCCATGAGGATAATCCTCAGATTCGGGCCCAGTCCACAAAGTTGCTTCCATCATCTTTCAGCTTAGCTTTCTCTAGGATAATCCACAAGGGAGGTACTGCGCGAGCCATTGATCTACAACATAATTTGCAAATATAACTTAAACTATTGTTTAAGATAATGAGTTCAATTAATCATATTATCTAAGAATTCCCACTCAACTCAACATCCCTCCGGTTGTCCGAGTGTAACATTATCCAAATTCACCAACCCAAGTTTGATCATCACGCGAGATGAGGTGGTTTCAATGGTGAACATCTCCATGTTGACCATATCTACTATATGACTCATGTTCGACCTTTCGGTCTCTTGTTTTCTGAGGCCATATCCGTACATACTAGGCTCGTCAAGTTTAACCCAACTGCTTCGCATGTGCAAAACTGGCTTGCAGCCGTTATGTGCGAATGTAGAGTCTATCACACCCGATCATCATGTGGTACTTTGAAACGATGAACTTTCGCAACGGTGCACACTTGGGGAGAACACAATCTTATCTTGAAATTTTAGTGAGTGATCACCTTATAATGCTACCGTCGTCCTAAGAAAAATAAGATGCATAAAAGGATTAACATCGCATGCAAATCATAAGTGGCATGATATGGCTATCATCTTGTGCTTTTGATATCCATCTTCAAGGCACCAACATGATCTCCATCGTCACTGGAATGACACCATGATCTCCATCATCGTGTCGCCATCGGGGTTGTCATGCCAACCATGCTTCTACAACTATTGCTACCGCTTAGTGATAAAGTAAAGCATTACATAGCATTTAATGATTGACACACATGTCATACAATAATTAAAGACAACCCTATGGCTCCTGCCGGTTGCCATATTCACCGACAGGCAAGTCGTGATAATCTATACAAAACATGATCATATCATACATCAAAATATATCTCACCATGTCTTTGGCCATATCATATCACAACATACCCTGCAAAACAAGTTAGATGTCCTCTACTTTGTTGTTGCATGTTTACGTGGCTGCTATGGGTGACTAGTAAGAACGGTTCTTACCTACGCAAAGCCACAATGGTGATATTCAAGTTTCTCTTTAACCTTCTACAAGGACCGCCTTTGTCGAATCCGATTCAACTAAGGTGGTAGAGATAGACACCCGCCAGCCATTTTTATGCAATAAGTTGCATGTAAGTCGATGGAACCGGTCTCATGTACGTTGACATGTAAAGTTGGTCCGGGCCGCTTCATCCCACAATACGGCTGAATCAAAATAAGACTAAGGAAGGAAGTAATCTGAATAGCAACACCCACAAACTCCTTTGTGTTCTACTCGTGATGTCATCTACGCATGGACCTAGCTTATGATGCCACTGTTGGGGAACGTTGCATGGGAAACAAAATTTTCCTACACTCACAAAGATCAATCTAGGAGATGCACAGCTACGAGAGGAGAGATTGGATCTACATACCCTTGTAGTTTGCTAAGCAGGAGCATTAAGAAATGCAGTTGATGTAGTCAAATGTCTTTGCAACCCAATCACGAACCGTCCACGAACTCCCGATCAAGTGCCGAACGGACGACTCCTCCAAGTTTAGCACATGTGCGGCTCGGCGGCGTCCTCTCCTTATTGTTCCACCAAGTGAGACAGGGGGGTAGATGAGATCAAGACCAACACGATGGTATGGTGGCGGTGGTGGCAGCGGAATTCCGGCAGGGCTTCGCCAAGTGCGTACCGGTGAAATGTGGGAGGAGTTGGGAGAGATAACGGGCAAGGGTCGAATGGTGGCTGCCCCCAACGTCTCCCTCCTTTTATGTAGGTGTGGGGGAGGCTGATGGCTTGCCCTCCAAGGCCATAGGGTCATTGGCCAAAGGGGGAGGAAGGAAATCCCACCATTCCTTCCCCACCAATCGCTATCCCCTTTTTAGGTATCCTGATCTTATCCCCTTGGGATATGATTTTTAAGGGAGGATATTGATGCGCCTAGACCAGGGTTGTGGGGAATTTCCCCACTACCCACATTCATGTGGGCCCCCCATGCAGGTGGGCCCCACTCCATAACCTTCTAGAACCTTCCCGGTACAATACCGAAAAAACTTGAACTTCTTCCAGAACCCCGATACCAACTTTCCATATATGAATCTTTACCTACATACTATTCTGGAGCTCCTCGTGATGTCCTGGATCCCATCCGGGACTTCGAACAATCTTCAGACTTTCCACTATTAATATCTCAATACTACCCTAGCGCCATCGAACGTTAATCGTGTGACCCTACGGGTTCGTGAATCATGTAGACATGAACGATACTCCTCTCCGGTCAATAACCAATAGCGGGAACTAGATGCCCATATTGATTCCTACATATTCCACGAAGATATTTATAGGTTGAACCATGATGTCAAGGATTCAGTTAATCCCGTATACAATTCCCTTTGTCCAGTGATATGATACTTGCCCGAGATTCAACCATTGGTATCTCCATACCTAGTTCAATCTCGTTACCGGCAAATCTCTTTACTCGTTCCGTAATACAAGATCCCATGGGTAACTCTTTAGTCACATTGCTTGCAAGCTCATTGTGATGTTGTATTACCGAGTGGGCCCCGAGATACCTCTCCGTCACACGGAGTGACAAATCCCAGTCTTGATCTGTGCCAACTCAACAAACACCCTAAGAGATACATGTAGAGAATCTTTATAGTCATCGAGTTACGTTGCGACGTTTGATACACATAAGGTACTCCTCCGGTGTCAGTGAGTTGCATGATCTCATGGTCATAGGAACAAATACTTGACATCTAGAAAACAATAGCAATAAACTTGATATGGTCACACGCTACGCTTATAGTTTGGGTCTTGTCCATCACATCATTCTCTTAATGATGTGATCCCATTATCAAATGACAACTCATGTCTATTGAAGGAAATATGCCCTAGAGGCAATAATAAAGTTATTATTTATTTCCTCATATCATGATAAATGTTTATTATTCATGCTAGAATTGTATTAACCGGAAACATGATACATGTGTGAATACATAGACGAACTTAATGTCACTAGTATGCCTCTACTTGACTAGCTCATTAATCAAAGATGGTCATGTTTCCTAACCATAGACATGTGTTGTCATTTGATTAAAGAGATCACATCATTAGGAGAATGATGTGATTGACTTGACCCATTCCGTTAGCCTAACACTTGATCGTTTAGTATGTTGCTACTGCTTTCTTCATGACTTATACAAAGTTCCTACAACTATGAGATTATGCAACTCCCATTTACCGGAGGAACACTTTGTGTGCTACCAAACATCACAACGTAACTGGGTGATTATAAAGGAGCTCTATAGGTGTCTCCAAAGGTAGATGTTGAGTTGGCGTATTTCGAGATTAGGTTTTGTCACTCCGATTGTCGGAGAGGTATCTCTGGGCCCTCTCGGTAATGCACATCACTATAAGCCTTGCAAGCAATGTGACCAATGAGTTGGTTACAGAATGATGCATTACATAACGAGTAAAGAGACTTGCCGATAACGAGATTGAACTAGGTATTGGATACCGACGATCGAATCTCGGACAAGTAACATACCGATGACAAAGGGAACAACGTATGTTGTTATGCGGTTTGACCGATAAAGATCTTCATATAGTATGTAGGAGCCAATATGAGCATCCAGGTTCCACTATTGGTTATTGACCGGAAACAGTTCTAGGTCATGTCTACATAGTTCTCGAACCCGTACGGTCCGCATGCTTAACGTTACGATGACAGTTTTATTATGAGTTTATAAGTTTTTGATGTACCGAAGGTTGTTCGGAGTCCCGGATGTGATCACGGACATGACGAGGAGTCTCGAAATGGTCGAGACATAAAGATTGATATATTGGACGACTATATTCGGACACCGGAAGTGTTCCGGGTGATTTCGGAGAAAACCGGAGTGCCGGAGGGTTACCGGAACCCCCCCTGGGAACTAATGGGCCTTGTTGGGCCCTAGTGGAGAGAGAGAGAGGGGCCGGCCAGGGCAAGAGGCGCAACCCCTCCCCTTGAGTCCGAATAGGACAAGGAAGGGGGGGGGGGGCGCCCCCCTTGCCTTTCCCCTCTCCCACTCCTTCCTCCCCCCTCCTTCTTGGACTAGGAAAGGGAGGGGCAAACCTACTTGGAGTAGGTTTCCCCCTCCTAGGGCGCGCCACCCCCTTGGCCGGCCCCCTCCTCCTCCCCCCTTTATATATGGAGGAGGGGGGGACCTCTAGACACACAAGTTGATCTTTGTGATCGTTCCTTAGCCGTGTGCGGTGCCCTCCTCCACCATATTCCACCTCGGTCATATCGTTGCGGTGCTTAGTCAAAGCCCTGCGTCGGTAGAACATCATCATCGTCACCACACCGTTGTGCTGACGGAACTCATCCTCGACACCCTCCTGGATCGGAGTCTGGGGATCGTCATCGAGCTGAACGTGTGCTGAACTCAGAGGTGCCGTACGTTCAGTGCTTGGATCGGTCGGATCTAGAAGATGTACGACTACATCAACCGCGTTGTCATAACGCTTTCGCTTTCGGTGTACGAGGGTACGTGGACACACTCTCCCCTCTCGTTGCTATGCATCACCATGATCTTGCGTGTGCATAGGAATTTTTTTGAAATTACTACGTTACCCAACAGTGGCATCCGAGCCTAGGTTTTATGTGTTGATGTTATATGCACGAGTAGAACACAAGTGAGTTGTGGGCGATACAAGTCATACTGCTTACCAGCATGTCATACTTTGGTTCGGCGGTATTGTTGGATGAAGCGGCCCGGACCGACATTACGCGTACGCTTACGCGAGACTAGTTCTACCGACGTGCTTTGCACACAGGTGGCCGGCGGGTGTCAGTTTCTCCAACTTTAGTTAAACCGAGTGTGGCAACGCCCGGTCCTTGCAAAGGTTAAAACAACACTAACTTGACGAACTATCGTTGTGGTTTTGATGCATAGGTAAGAACGGTTCTTGCTCAGCCCGTAGCAGCCACGTAAAATTTGCAACAACAAAGTAGAGGACGTCTAACTTCATTTTGCAGGGCATGTTGTGACGTGATATGGTCAAGACGTGATGCTATATTTTATTGTATGAGATGATCTGAAGGAAATATGCCCTAGAGGCAATAATAAAGTTATTATTTATTTCCTCATATCATGATAAATGTTTATTATTCATGCTAGAATTGTATTAACCAAAAACATGATACATGTGTGAATACATAGACAAACATATAGTCACTAGTATGCCTCTACTTGACTAGCTCATTAATCAAAGATGGTTATGTTTCCTAACCATAGACATGTGTTGTCATTTGATTAATGGGATCACATCATTAGAAGAATGATGTGATTGACATGACCCATTCCGTTAGCCTAGCACTTGATCGTTTAGTATACTGCTATTGCTTTCTTCATGACTTATACATGTTCCTGTAACTATGAGAAATATGCAACTCCCGTTTACCGGAGGAACACTTTGGGTACTACCAAACGTCACAACGTAACTGGGTGATTATAAAGGAGTACTACAGGTGTCTCCAAAGGTACATGTTGAGTTGGCGTATTTCGAGATTAGGTTTTGTCACTCCGATTGTCGGAGAGGTATCTCTGGGCCCTCTCGGTAATGCACATCATTATAAGCCTTGCAAGCAATGTGACCAAATGAGTTGGTTACGGGATGATGCATTACGGAACGAGTAAAGAGACTTGCCGGTAACGAGATTGAACTAGGTATTGGATACCGACGATCAAATCTCGGGCAAGTAACATACCGATGACAAAGGGAACAACGTATGTTGTTATGCGGTTTGACCGATAAAGATCTTCGTAGAATATGTAGGAACCAATATGGGCATCCAGGTCCCGCTATTGGTTATTGACCAAGAATGGTTCTAGGTCATGTCTACATAGTTCTCGAACCCGTAGGGTCCGCACGCTTAACGTTACGATGACAGTTTTATTATGAGTTCATAAGTTTTGATGTACCGAAGTTTGTTCGGAGTCCCGGATGTGATCACGGACATGACGAGGAGTCTCGAAATGGTCGAGACATAAAGATTGATATATTGGAAGCCTATGTTTGGACATCGGAAAGGTTCCGGGTGAAATCAGGATTTTACCGGAACACCGGGGGGTTACCGGAACCCTCCCGGAGGTTAATGGGCCTTAGTGGGCCATGAGGGAGAAGAGGAGGGCCGGCCAGGGCAGGCCGCGCGCCCCCTCCCTCCCTAGTCCGAATAGGACAAGGAAGGGGGGGCGGCGCCCCCCTTTCCTCTTTCCCCTCCCCCCTTTCCTTCTCCACCAAGGCAAGAGGGGGGAGTCCTACTCCCGGTGGGAGTAGGACTCCTCCAGGCGCACCCCAAGGGGGCCGGCTGCACCTCCCCCTCCCTCCTTTATATACGGGGGCAGGGGGGCACCCCATAACACACAAGTTGATCTACGGATCGTTCCTTAGCCGTGTGCGGTGCCCCCCTCCACCATATTCCACCTCGGTCATATCATCGCGGAGTTTAGGCGAAGCCCTGTGCCGGTTGAGCATCATCATCGTCACCACGCCGTCGTGCTGACGGAACTCATCCCCGAAGCTTTGCTGGATCGGAGCCCGGGGATCGTCATCGAGCTGAACGTGTGCTGAACTCGGAGGTGCTGTACGTTCGGTGCTTAGATCGGTCGGATCGTGAAGACGTACGACTACATCAAGCGCGTTGTCATAACGCTTCCGCTTACGGTCTACGAGGGTACGTGGACGGACACTCTCCCCTCTCGTTGCTATGCCATCACCATGATCTTGCGTGTACGTAGGAAATTTTTTGAAATTACTACGTAACCCAACAGTGGCATCCGAGCCTAGGTTTTATGCGTTGATGTTATATGCACGAGTAGAACACAAGTGAGCTGTGAGTGATATAAGTCATACTGCTTACCAGCATGTCATACTTTGGTTCAGCGGCATTGTGAGATGAAGCGGCCCAGACCGACATTACGCGTACGCTTACGCGAGACTGGTTTCACTGCTACGAGCACTCGTTGCTTAAAGGTGACCGGCGGGTGTCTATCTCTCTCACTTTAGTTGAACCGAGTGTGGCTACGCCCGGTCCTTGCGAAGGTTAAAACAACACCAACTTGACAAACTATCATTGTGGTTTTGATGCGTAGGTAAGAACGGTTCTTGCTAAGCCCGTAGCAGCCACGTAAAAAATTGCAACAACAAAGTAGAGGACGTCTAACTTGTTTTTGCAGGGCATGTTGTGATGTGATATGGTCAAGACGTGATGCTATATTTTATTGTATGAGATGATCATGTTTTGTAACCGAAGTTATCGGCAACTGGCAGGAGCCATATGGTTGTCGCTTTATTGTATGAAATGCAAACGCCCTATAATTGCTTTACTTTATCACTAAGCGGTAGCGATAGTCGTAGAAGCAATAGATGGCGTAACGACAACGATGCTACGATGGAGATCAAGGTGTCGCGCCGGTGACGATGGTGATCACGACGGTGCTTCGAAGATGGAGATCACAAGCACAAGATGATGATGGCCATATCATATCACTTATATTGATTGCATGTGATGTTTATCCTTTATGCATCTTATCTTGCTTTGATTGACGATAGCATTTTAAGATGATCTCTCACTTAATAATCAAGAAGTGTTCTCCCCGAGTATGCACCGTTGCGAAAGTTCTTCGTGCTGAGACACCACGTGATGATCGGGTGTGATAGGCTCTACGTTCAAATACAACGGGTGCAAAACAGTTGCACACGCGGAATACTCAGGTCATACTTGACGAGCCTAGCATATACAGATATGGCCTCGGAACACGGAGACCGAAAGGTCGAACGTGAATCATATAGTAGATATGATCAACATAGTGATGTTCACCATTGAAACTACTCCATCTCACGTGATGATCGGACATGGTTTAGTTGATTTGGATCACGTGATCACTTAGATGACTAGAGAGATGTCTGTCTAAGTGGGAGTTCTTAAGTAATATGATTAATTGAACTTAAATTTATCATGAACTTAGTACCTGATAGTATTTTGCTTATCTATGTTTGTTTGTAGATAGATGGCTCGTGCTATTGTTTCGTTAAATTTTAATGCGTTCTTTGAGAAAGCAAAGTTGAAAGAAGATGGTAGCAATTACACGGACTGGGTCCGTAACCTGAGGATTATCCTCATTGCTGCACAGAAAAGTTACGTCCTGGAAGCACCGCTGGGTGCCAGGCCAGCTGCTGATGCAACTGACGACGTTAAGAACGTCTGGCAGAGCAAAGCTGATGACTACTCGATAGTTCAGTGTGCCACGCTTTACGGCTTAGAACCGGGTCTTCAACGACGTTTTGAACGTCATGGAGCATATGAGATGTTTCAGGAGTTGAAGTTAATATTTCAAGCAAATGCCCGGATTGAGAGATATGAAGTCTCCAATAAATTCTATAGCTGCAAGATGGAGGAGAATAGTTCTGTCAGTGAACACATACTCAAAATGTCTGGGTATAATAATCACTTGATTCAACTGGGAGTTAATCTTCCTGATGATAGTGTCATTGACAGAATTCTCCAATCACTGCCACCAAGCTACAAGAGCTTCGTGATGAACTATAATATGCAAGGGATGAACAAAACTATTCCCGAGCTCTTCGCAATGCTAAAAGCTGCGGAGGTACAAATCAAAAAGGACCATCAAGTGTTGATGGTTAACAAGACCACCAGTTTCAAGAAAAAGGGCAAAGGGAAGAAGAAGGGGAACTTCAAAAAGAACAGCAAGCAAGTTGCTGCTCAAGAGAAGAAACCCAAGTCTGGACCTAAGCCTGAAACTGAGTGCTTCTACTGCAAGCAGATTAGACACTGGAAGCGAAACTGCCCCAAGTATTTGGCGGATAAGAAGGATGGCAAAGTGAACAAAGGTATATGTGATATACATGTTATTGATGTGTACCTTACTAATGCTCGCAGTAGCACCTGGGTATTTGATACTGGTTCTGTTTCTAATATTTGCAACTCGAAACAGGGACTACGAATTAAGCGAAGATTGGCTAAGGACGAGGTGACGATGCGCGTGGGAAATGGTTCCAAAGTTGATGTGATCGCGGTCAGCACACTACCTCTACATCTACCATCGGGATTAGTTTTAGACCAAAATAATTGTTATTTGGTGCCAGCGTTGAGCATGAACATTATATCTGGATCTTGTTTGATGCGAGACGGTTATTCATTTAAATCAGAGAATAAAGGTTGTTCTATTTATATGAGTAATATCTTTTATGGTCATGCACCCTTGAAGAGTGGTCTATTTTTATTGAATCTCGATAGTAGTGATACACATATTCATAGTGTTGAAACCAAAAGATGCAGAGTTGATAACGATAGTGCAACTTATTTGTGGCACTGCCGTTTAGGTCATATCGGTGTAAAGCGCATGAAGAAACTCCATACTGATGGTCTTTTGGAATCACTTGATTATGAATCACTTGGTACTTGCGAACCGTGCCTCGTGGGCAAGATGACTAAAATGTCGTTCTCCAGAACTATGGAGCGAGCAACTGATTTGTTGGAGATCATACATACTGATGTTTGTGGTCCAATGAATGTTGAGGCTCGCGGCGGGTATCGTTATTTTCTCACCTTCACAGATGATTTGAGCAGATATGGGTATATCTACTTAATGAAACACAAGTCTGAAACATTTGAAAAGTTCAAAGAATTTCAGAGTGAAGTGGAAAATCATCGTAACAAGAAATTAAAGTTTCTACGATCTGATCGTGGAGGAGAATATTTGAGTTACGAGTTTGGTCTACACTTCAAACAATGCGGAATAGTTTCGCAACTCACGCCACCCGGAACACCACAACGAAATGGTGTGTCCGAACATCGTAATCGTACTTTACTAGATATGGTGCGATCCATGATGTCTCTTACTGATTTACCGCTATCGTTTTGGGGTTATGCTTTAGAGACGGCTGCATTTACATTAAATAGGGCACCATCAAAATCCGTTGAGACGACGCCTTATGAACTGTGGTTTGGCAAGAAACCAAAGTTGTCGTTTCTTAAAGTTTGGGGCTGCGATGCTGATGTGAAGAAACTTCAACCAGATAAGCTCGAACCCAAATCGGAGAAATGTGTCTTCATAGGATACCCAAAAGAGACTATTGGGTACACCTTCTATCACAGATCTGAGGGCAAGATTTTCGTTGCTAAAATCGGATCCTTTCTAGAGAAGGAGTTTCTCTCGAAAGAAGTGAGTGGGAGGAAAGTAGAACTTGATGAGATAACTGTATCTACTCCCTTGTTGGAAAGTAGTTCATCACAAGAACCGGTTCCTATGACAACTACACCAACTAGTGAGGAAGCTAATGATATTGATCATGAAACTTTAGATCAAGTTTCTACTGAACCTCGTAGGTCTACCAGAGTAAGATCCGCACCAGAGTGGTACGGTAATCCTATTCTGGAAGTCATGTTACTTGACCATGATGAACCTACGAACTATGAGGAAGCGATGATGAGCCCAGATTCCGCAAAATGGCTAGAGGCCATGAAAACTGAGATGGGATCCATGTACGAAAACAAAGTATGGACTTTGGTTGACTTGCCCGATGACCGGAAAGCCATTGAGAATAAATGGATCTTTAAGAAGAAGACTGACGCTGATGGTAATATAACTGTCTATAAAGCTCGACTTGTTGCGAAAGGTTTTCGACAAGTTCAAGGGGTTGACTACAATAAGACTTTCTCACCCGTAGCGATGCTTAAGTCTGTCCGAATCATGTTAGCTATTGCTGCATTTCATGATTATGAAATTTGGCAAATGGATGTCAAAACTGCATTCTTGAATGGATTTCTGGAAGAAGGGTTGTATATGATGCAACCAGAAGGTTTTGTTGATCCAAAAGATGCTAACAAAGTGTGCAAGCTCCAGCGATCCATTTATGGACTGGTGCAAGCATCTCGGAGTTGGAATAAACGTTTTGATAGTGTGATCAAAGCATATGGTTTTATACAGACTTTTGGAGAAGCCTGTATTTACAAGAAAGTGAGTGGGAGCTCTGTAGCATTTATGATTTTATATGTAGATGACATATTATTAATTGGAAATGATATAGAATTTCTGGATAGCATAAAGGGATACTTGAATAAAAGTTTTTCAATGAAAGACCTCGGTGAAGCTCCTTACATATTGGGCATCAAGATCTATAGAGATAGATCAAGACGCTTAATAGGACTTTCACAAAGCACATACCTTGACAAAATTTTGAAAAAGTTCAAAATGGATCAGACAAAGAAAGGTTTCTTGCCTGTGCTACAAGGTGTGAAGTTGAGTCAAAATCAATGCCCGACCACAGCAGAAGATAGAGAGAAAATGAAAGATGTTCCCTATGCTTCAGCCATAGGCTCTATCATGTATGCAATGCTGTGTACTAGACCTGACGTATGCTTAGCAATAAGCTTGGCAGGAAGGTACCAAAGTAATGCAGGAGTGGATCACTGGACAGCGGTCAAGAACATCCTGAAATACCTAAAAAGGACTAAGGATATGTTTCTCGTATATGGAGGTGACAAAGAGCTAGTCGTAAATGGTTACGTTGATGCAAGCTTTGACACTGATCCGGACGATTCTAAATCGCAAACCGGATACGTGTTTTTATTAAACAGTGGAGCTGTAAGTTGGTGCAGTTCTAAACAAAGCGTCGTGGCGGGATCTACATGTGAAGCGGAGTACATAGCTGCTTCTGAAGCAGCAAATGAAGGAGTCTGGATGAAGGAGTTCATTACCGATCTAGGTGTCATACCTAGTGCATCGGGACCAATGAAGATCTTCTGTGACAATACCGGTGCAATTGCTTTGGCAAAGGAATCCAAATTTCACAAGAGGACCAAGCACATCAAGAGACACTTCAATTCCATTCGGGACCAAGTCCAAGTGGGAGACATAGAGATTTGCAAAATACATACGGATCTGAATGTTGCAGACCCGTTGACTAAGTCTCTCTCACGAGCAAAACATGATCAACACCAAGACTCCATGGGTGTTAGAATCATTACTATGTAATCTAAATTATTGACTCTAGTGCAAGTGGGAGACTGAAGGAAATATGCCCTAGAGGCAATAATAAAGTTATTATTTATTTCCTCATATCATGATAAATGTTTATTATTCATGCTAGAATTGTATTAACCGGAAACATGATACATGTGTGAATACATAGACAAACATATAGTCACTAGTATGCCTCTACTTGACTAGCTCATTAATCAAAGATGGTTATGTTTCCTAACCATAGACATGTGTTGTCATTTGATTAATGGGATCACATCATTAGAAGAATGATGTGATTGACGTGACCTATTCCGTTAGCCTAGCACTTGATCGTTTAGTATACTGCTATTGCTTTCTTCATGACTTACACATGTTCATGTAACTATGAGAAATATGCAACTCCCGTTTACCGGAGGAACACTTTGGGTACTACCAAATGTCACAACGTAACTGGGTGATTATAAAGGAGTACTATAGGTGTCTCCAAAGGTACATGTTGATCTGGCGTATTTCGAGATTAGGTTTTGTCACTCCGATTGTCGGAGAGGTATCTCTGGGCCCTCTCGGTAATGCACATCATTATAAGCCTTGCAAGCAATGTGACCAAATGAGTTGGTTACGGGATGATGCATTACGGAACGAGTAAAGAGACTTGCCGGTAACGAGATTGAACTAGGTATTGGATACCGACGATCAAATCTCGGGCAAGTAACATACCGATGACAAAGGGAACAACGTATGTTGTTATGCGGTTTGACCGATAAAGATCTTCGTAGAATATGTAGGAACCAATATGGGCATCCAGGTCCCGCTATTGGTTATTGACCAAGAATGGTTCTAGGTCATGTCTACATAGTTCTCGAACCCGTAGGGTCCGCACGCTTAACATTACGATGACAGTTTTATTATGAGTTCATAAGTTTTGATGTACCAAAGTTTGTTCGGAGTCCCGGATGTGCTCACGGACATGACGAGGAGTCTCGAAATGGTCGAGACATAAAGATTGATATATTGGAAGCCTATGTTTGGACATCGGAAAGGTTCTGGGTGAAATCGGGATTTTACCGGAACACCGGGGGGTTACCGGAACCCTCCCGGAGGTTAATGGGCCTTAGTGGGCCATGAGGGAGAAGAGGAGGGCTGGCCAGGGCAGGCCGCGCGCCCCCTCCCCCCTAGTCCGAATAGGACAAGGAAGGGGGGGGGCGGCGCCCCCCTGTCCTCTTTCCCCTCCCCCTTTCCTTCTCCACCAAGGCAAGAGGGGGGAGTCCTACTCCCGGTGGTAGTAGGACTCCTCCAGGCGCACCCCAAGGGGGACGGCCGCACATCCCCCTCCCTCCTTTATATACAGGGGCAGGGGGGCACCCCATAACACACAAGTTGATCTACGGATCGTTCCTTAGCCGTGTGCGGTGCCCCCCTCCACCATATTCCACCTCGGTCATATCGTCGCGGAGTTTAGGCGAAGCCTTGCGCCGGTAGAGCATCATCATCGTCACCACGCCGTCGTGCTGACGGAACTCATCCCCGAAGCTTTGCTGGATCGGAGCCCGGGGATCATCATCGAGCTGAACGTGTGCTGAACTCGGAGGTGTCGTACGTTCGGTGCTTGGATCGGTCGGATCGTGAAGACGTACGACTACATCAACCGCGTTGTCATAACGCTTCCGCTTACGGTCTACGAGGGTACGTGGACGGACACTCTCCCCTCTCGTTGCTATGCCATCACCATGATCTTGCGTGTACGTAGGAAATTTTTTGAAATTACTACGTAACCCAACATGATCATGTTGTGTAACCGAAGTTATCGGCAACTGGCAGGAGCCATATGGTTGTCGCTTTATTGTATGAAATGCAAATGCCATGTAATTGCTTTACTTTATCACTAAGCGGTAGTGATAGTCGTAGAAGCAATAGATGGCGTAACGACAACGATGCTACAATGGAAATCAAGGTGTCGCGCCGGTGACGATGGTGATCACGACGGTGCTTCGGAGATGGAGATCACAAGCACAAGATGATGATGGCCATATCATATCACTTATATTGATTGCATGTGATGTTTATCCTTTATGCATCTTATCTTGCTTTGATTGACGGTAGCATTTTAAGATGATCTCTCACTAAATTATCAATAATTGTTCTCCCTGAGTATGCACCGTTGCGAAAGTTCTTCGTGCTGAGACACCACGTGATGATCGGGTGTGATAGGCTCTACGTTCAAATACAACGGGTGCAAAACAGTTGCACACGTGGAATACTCAGGTTAAACTTGACGAGCCTAGCATATACAGATATGGCCTCGGAACACGGAGACCGAAAGGTAGAACGTGAATCATATAGTAGATATGATCAACATAGTGATGTTCACCATTGAAACTACTCCATCTCACGTGATGATCGGACATGGTTTAGTTGATTTGGATCACGTGATCACTTAGATGACTAGAGAGATGTCTGTCTAAGTGGGAGTTCTTAAGTAATATGATTAATTGAACTTAAATTTATCATGAACTTAGTACCTGATAGTATTTTGCTTGTCTACGTTTGTTGTAGATAGATGGCTCGTGCTGTTGTTCCGTTGAATTTTAATGCGTTCCTTGAGAAAGCTAAGTTGAAAGATGATGGTAGCAATTACACGGTCTGGGTCCGTAACCTGAGGATTATCCTCATTGCTGCATAGAAGAATTACGTCCTGGAAGCACCGCTGGATGCCAGGCCTGCTACAGATGCAACTGACGACGTTAAGAACGTCTGGCAGAGCAAAGCTGATGACTACTCGATAGTTCAGTGTGCCATGCTTTACGGCTTGGAACCGGGTCTTCAACGATGTTTTGAACGTCATGGAGCATATGAGATGTTCCAGGAGTTGAAGTCAATATTTCAAGCAAATGCCCGGATTGAGAGATATGAAGTCTCCAATAAGTTCTATAGCTGTAAGATGGAGGAGAATAGTTCTGTCAGTGAACACATACTCAAAATGTCTGGGTATAATAATCACTTGATTCAACTGGGAGTTAATCTTCTTAATGATAGTGTCATTGACAGAATTCTTCAATCATTGCCACCAAGCTACAAGAGCTTCGTGATGAACTATAATATGCAAGGGATGGACAAGACTATTCCCGAGCTCTTCGCAATGCTAAAGGCTGCGGAGGTAGAAATCAAGAAGGAGCATCAAGTGTTGATGGTCAATAAGACCACCAGTTTCAAGAAAAGGGCAAAGGGAAGAAGAAGGGGAACTTAAAGAAGAACAACAAACAAGTTGCTGCTCAAGAGAAGAAACCCAAGTCTGGACCTAAGCCTGAAACTGAGTGCTTCTACTGCAAGCAGACTGGACACTGGAAGCGGAACTACCGCAAGTATTTGGCGGATAAGAAGGATGGCAAAGTGAACAAAGGTATATGTGATACACATGTTATTGATGTGTACATTACTAATGCTCGCAGTAGTACCTGGGTATTTGATACTGGTTCTGTTGCTAATATTTGCAACTCGAAACAGGGACTACGGATTAGGCGAAGATTGACTAAGGACGAGGTGACGATGCGCGTGGGAAATGGTTCCAAAGTCGATGTGATCGCGGTCGGCACGCTACCTCTACATCTACCATCGGGATTAGTTTTAGACCTAAATAATTGTTATTTGGTGCCAGCGTTGAGCATGAACATTATATCTGGATCTTGTTTGATGCGAGACGGTTATTCATTTAAATCAGAGAATAATGGTTGTTCTATTTATATGAGTAATATCTTTTATGGTCATGCACACTTACAGAGTAGTCTATTTTTATTAAATCTCGATAGTAGTGATACACATATTCATAATGTTGAAGCCAAAAGATGCAGAGTTGATAATGATAGTGCAACTTATTTGTGGCATTGTCGTTTAGGTCATATCGGTGTAAAGCGCATGAAGAAACTCCATACTGATGGACTTTTGGAATCACTTGATTATGAATCACTTGGTACTTGCGAACCGTGCCTCATGGGCAAGATGACTAAAACGCCGTTCTCTGGAACTATGGAGCGAGCAACTAATTTGTTGGAAATCATACATACTGATGTATGTGGTCCAATGAATATTGAGGCTCGCGGCGGGTATCGTTATTTTCTCACCTTCACAGATGATTTAAGCAGATATGGGTATATCTACTTAATGAAACATAAGTCTCAAACATTGGAAAAGTTCAAAGAATTTAAAAGTGAAGTTGAAAATCATTGTAACAAGAAAATAAAGTTTCTATGATCTGATCGTGGAGGAGAATATTTGAGTTACGAGTTTGGTATATATTTGAAACAATGCGGAATAGTTTCACAACTCACACCACCCGGATGACCACAACGTAATGGTGTGTCCGAACGTCGTAATCGTACTTTACTAGATGAAACACAAGTCTGAAACATTTGAAAAGTTCAAAGAATTTCAGAGTGAAGTGGAAAATCATCGTAACAAGAAAATAAAATTTCTACGATCTGATCGTGGAGGAGAATATTTGAGTTACGAGTTTGGTTTACATTTGAAACAATGCAGAATAGTTTCGCAACTCACGCCACCCGGAACACCACAACGAAATGTTGTGCCCGAACTCGTAATCGTACTTTACTGGATATGGTGCGATCTATGATGTCTCTTACTAATTTACCGCTATCATTTTGGGGTTATGCTTTAGAGACAGCCGCATTCACGTTAAATAGGGCACCATCAAAATCCGTTGAGACGACGCCTTATGAACTGTGGTTTGGCAAGAAACCAAAGTTGTCGTTTCTTAAAGTTTGGGGCTGCGATGCTTATGTGAAGAAACTTCAACTAGATAAGCTCGAACCCAAATCGGAGAAATGTGTCTTCATAGGATACCCAAAAGAGATATTGGGTACACCTTCTATCACAGATCTGAGGGCAAGATTTTCGTTGCTAAATTCGGTTCCTTTCTAGAGAAGGAGTTTCTCTCGAAAGAAGTGAGTGGGAGGAAAGTAGAACTTGATGAGGTAACTGTACCTGCTCCCTTCTTGGAAAGTAGTTCATCACAAGAACCGGTTCCTGTGACAACTACACCAATTAGTGAGGAAGCTAATGATATTGATCATGAAACTTTAGATCAAGTTTTACTGAACCTAGTAAGATCCGCACCAGAGTGGTACGGTAATCCTATTCTGGAAGTCATGTTACTTGACCATGACGAACCTACGAACTATGAGGAAGCGATGATGAGCTCAGATTCCGCAAAATGGCTTGAAGCCATGAAATCTGAGATGGGATCCATGTATGAGAACAAAGTATGGACTTTGGTTGACTTGCCCGACGATCGACAATCCATTGAGAATAAATGGATCTTCAAGAAGAAGACTGACGCTGATGGTAATGTAACTATCTACAAAGCTCGACTTGTTGCAAAAGGTTTTCGACAAGTTCAAGGGGTTGACTACGATGAGACTTTCTCACCCGTAGCGATGCTTAAGTCTGTCTGAATCATGTTAGCAATTGCCGCATTTTATGATTATGAAATTTGGCAAATGGATGTAAAAACTGCATTCCTGAATGGATTTCTAGAAGAAGAGTTGTATATTATGCAACCGGAAGGTTTTGTCAATCCAAAAGGTGCAAACAAAGTGTGCAAGCTCCAACGATCCATTTATGGACTGGTGCAAGCATCTCGGATTTGGAATAAACACTTTGATAGTGTGATCAAAGCATATGGTTTTATACAGACTTTTGGAGAAGCATGTATTTACAAGAAAGTGAGTGGGAGCTTTGTAGCATTTCTGATATTATATGTAGATGACATATTGTTAATTGGAAATGATATAGAATTTCTGGATAGCATAAAGGGATACTTGAATAAAAGTTTTTCAATGAAAGACCTCGGTGAAGCTACTTACATATTGGGCATCAAGATCTATAGAGATAGATCAAGACGCTTAATTGGACTTTCACAAAGCACATACCTTGATAAAGTTTTGAAAAAGTTCAAAATGGATCAGGCAAAGAAAGGGTTCTTGCCTGTATTGCAAGGTGTGAAGTTGAGTCAGACTCAATGCCCGACCATAGCAGAAGATAGAGAGAAAATGAAAGATGTTCCCTATGCTTCAGCCATAGGCTCTATCATGTATGCAATGCTGTGTACCAGACCTGATGTATGCTTAGCAATAAGTTTAGCAGGGAGGTACCAAAGTAATCCAGGAGTGGATCACTGGACAGCGGTCAAGAACATCCTGAAATACCTAAAAAGGACTAAGGATATGTTTCTCATTTATGGAGGTGACAAAGAGCTAGTCGTAAATGGTTACGTCAATGCAAGCTTTGACACTGATCTGGACGATTCTAAATCGCAAACCGGATACGTGTTTTTATTAAACGGTGAAGCTGTAAGTTGGTGCAGTTCTAAACAAAGCGTCGTGGCAGGATCTACATGCGAAGCGGGGTACATAGCTGCTTCGGAAGCAGCAAATGAAGGAGTCTGGATGAAGGAGTTCATTTCCGATCTAGGTGTCATACCTAGTGCATCGGGACCAATGAAGATCTTCTGTAACAATACTGGTGCAATTGCCTTGGCAAAGGAATCCAGATTTCACAAGGGGACCAAGCACATCAAGAGACGCTTCAATTCCATCCGGGACCAAGTCCAGGTGGGAGACATAGAGATTTGCAAGATACATACGGATCTGAATGTTGCAGACCCGTTGACTAAGCCTCTTCCACGAGCAAAACATGATCAACACCAAGACTCCATGGGTGTTAGAATCATTACTGTGTAATCTAGATTATTGACTCTAGTGCAAGTGGGAGACTGAAGGAAATATGCCCTAGAGGCAATAATAAAGTTATTATTTATTTCCTCATATCATGATAAATGTTTATTATTCATGCTAGAATTGTATTAACCGGAAACATAATACATGTGTGAATGCATAGACGAACTTAATGTCACTAGCATGCCTCTACTTGACTAGCTCATTAATCAAAGATGGTTATGTTTCCTAACCATAGACATGTGTTGACATTTGATTAAAGAGATCACATCATTAGGAGAATGATGTGATTGACTTGACCCATTCCGTTAGCCTAGCACTTGATCGTTTAGTATGTTGCTATTGCTTTCTTCATGACTTATACAGAGTTCCTACAACTATGAGATTATGCAACTCCCGTTTACCGGAGGAACACTTTGTGTGCTACCAAAGGTCACAACGTAACTGGGTGATTATAAAGGAGCTCTACAGGTGTCTCCAAAGGTAGATGTTGAGTTGGCGTATTTCGAGATTAGGTTTTGTCACTCCGATTGTCGGAGAAGTATCTCTGGGCCCTCTCGGTAATGCACATCACTATAAGCCTTGCAAGCAATGTGACCAATGAGTTGGTTACGGAATGATGCATTACGTAACGAGTAAAGAGACTTGCCGGTAACGAGATTGAACTAGGTATTGGATACCGATGATCGAATCTCGGACAAGTAACATACCGATGACAAAGGGAACAACGTATGTTGTTATACGGTTTGACCGATAAAGATCTTCGTAGAATATGTAGGAGCCAATATGAGCATCCAGGTTGCGCTATTGGTTGTTGACCGGAAACAGTTCTTGGTCATGTCTACATAGTTCTCGAACCCGTAGGGTCCGCACGCTTAACGTTACGATGACAGTTTTATTATGAGTTTATAAGTTTTTGATGTACCTAAGGTTGTTCGGTGTCCCGGATGTGATCACAGACATGACGAGGAGTCTCAAAATGGTCGAGACATAAAGATTGATATATTGGACGACTATATTTGGACACCGGAAGTGTTCCGGGTGATTTCGGAGAAAACCGGAGTGCCGGA
>NC_057801.1:158577649-158601924 GCF_018294505.1 Triticum aestivum | reverse complement strand
GGGCCGGCCAGGGCAAGAGGCACCCCTCCTCCCCTTGAGTTCGAATAGGAAAAGGAAGGGGGGGCGCCCCCCTTGCCTTTCCCCTCTCCTACTCCTTCTTGGACAAGGAAAGGGAGGGGCAAACCTACTTGGAGTAGGTTTCCCCCTCCTAGGGCGTGCCACCCCCTTGGTCGGCCCCCTCCTCCTCACCCCTTTATATATGGAGGAGGGGGTACCTCTAGACACACAAGTTGATCTTCGTGATCGTTCCTTAGCTGTGTGCGGTGCCCCCCTCCACCATATTCCACCTCGGTCATATCATTGCGGTGCTTAGTCGAAGCCCTGCATCGGTAGAACATCATCATCATCACCACGCCGTCGTGCTGACAGAACTCATCCCCGACACCCTGCTGTATCGGAGTCCGGGGATCATCATCGAACTGAACGTGTGTTGAACTCGGAGGTGCCGTACGTTCGGTGCTTGGATCGGTCGGATCGAGAAGACGTACGACTACATCAACCACGTTGTCATAACGATTCCGCTTTCGGTCTACGAGGGTACGTGGACACACTCTCCTCTCTCGTTGCTATGCATCACCATGATCTTGCGTGTGCGTAGATTGTTTTTTGAAATTACTACGTTACCCAACATCTATGACTAGGAAACCAATACCATCTTTGATCAATGAGCTAGTACAGTAGAGGCTTACTAGGGACATGTTGTTGTCTATGCATCCACACATGTATTTGAGTTTCCAATCAATATAATTATAGAATGGATAGTAAACGATTATCTTGAACAAGGAATATAATAATAACCACTTTATTATTGCCTCTAGGGCATATTTCCAACACATGCTCGTTGGAGTTCCTCTAGATTATCGCAACACAAACCACATGGCATATGTGATTAGTACTTTTGGATAGTTCCATTATTGGGAACATGCTGATAGACGGAAAGTTAGATCGTTGGTTTGTGCTTCTTTTCCTGAAGATATACTTGTGCATCAGAGTGTTTTTTCGTGAGTTTGCAAACTAGGATGGAACTATTGCCTCCTGGACGGTTGCGGTTTATATTTTATCTGGTGGCCACTTTGCAAATGCCTTGCTGGGAGCTGATGAAGACCCAATGCCTCTCGACGGCAATCTACACCTTATGCTAGGTCAGACCCCCTTCACAACCATTCTGGGCCATGCCTCCATACCCTACACTTGTATGGAATCTGGTCCCTCCTGGGCATGAGCAACCAACGAACAATGCTGGCAATGGCTGGAGCAACTTCCAGCAGCCACAAGACAATCAAGTGGATAATGGATGGGGGGTCTGGGAGGAAGCTGCAGCTGCTAACAATGAGAATGAGGAATCACCTAAAGCTCAGCCTGCCCAGGATCAAAACTCCATGGTTCTCAACACTTCACTTGGTTCCATTTATTCTTTTGATGCAAATAATGATGATGTGGTTCAACATAATCTTGCGCTTGTCCCCTATCACCCTCCTCAAGTTCAGCTAGGACCAATTCACTTGGGTATGGTCAGGGTTGTTTATGGTCTAGTTCTACCACCTGCTATGCTTTGGAGAGAACTTTTAGAGATGTGATGCCTGAATTGTGAGTACACATCCTTTCACCCAGTTTGAAGATTGCAACTTTACCCCCGAGAGTTTTTCCGATGAGGCTTTGGTCTGATGACACTGAATTAAAATTCATTGCTTCTTTTGGCAAGCCTCTTCTAGTGTTGGACTCACTTTTGGATGGTGGAGCGACTACCTGCTACGCTACAATCTCATTTGAGGACTAGTCTGAACCTGCCTGTGCTGAACTTGCCTATGTTGAACCTGTCATCTGTTATGAACCTGCGTTAAATCTTCAGTTTGGTTTTCCCATTGTTGGAGTTCTCGGCTACAATTCCATTAAGGATTGGTAAGCATGGACGCGGGTGAAAGCACAAGTGCTCCCTGGGTGATTTTGGTAATTCATGACAACATATCTCTTGTTGGACTAATACTTCTACCTAGTGTATTTCAGATAAGCTCAACATTGGAGTGGCATGGACATGGACAAGAGGATGTGGAACCCCTTCAATATGCTAAGGACAAATACTGGCAAAAGCTCAAGACTCCACATTTTCCATTTTAGTGATCCAAGATCACATTGAGTCCATAGGAAAGCCAATACTATTAAAAGAGGATGAGGTGTTGCTTAATGGCTTGCTTCCTCAAAGTGCTTAGTGACATGCTCCAAAACCCTCAGCCACTTTCTCACATCCACATATGTCCTAAACCTAAATGTCAAACTCGGCCCCACCAATTTGATCTATCCGGCACCATCGAGTTCATCTGATTCATCCACCACCACAAACCCTAATCTGTTCGATCTCATCGATGGGATATCGGTCTCACCGAGATGGGCTTGCAAACTTCCTGTTACCAATTGCAACAATTTCGGTCTCACCGAATTTGTTCAGTCGATCCCACCGAGTTTGCTTGACCAATACTTAGTTTTCTTATTACCAAAATCGCTCCCGTCAAGTTTGAGTAATCGGTCAAACCGAGCTGAGGTTTTACCCTAACCCCTGCACATCAGTCCCACCGAGTTAACCAAGTCGGTCCCACCAAAAACTCTTAACGTTCACATTTTGACCTAAATCGGTCTGGCCGAGTTTTATGATTCGATCCAACCGAGTTTTGGAATCTATGTGTAACGGCTAGATTTTATGTGGAGGCTACATATACCCCTCCACCCATTCTTCCTTCGCGAGGAGAGCCATCAGAACATACCTACACTTCCACTACTAATTTTCTGAGAGAGAACCACCTACTCATGTGTTGAGACCATGATATTCCAATCTTGCAACAAGAATCTTGATCTCTAGCCTTCCCCAAGTTGCTTTCCACTCAAATCATCTTTCCACCATAACCAAATCTGTGAGAGAGAGTTGAGTGTTGGGGAGACTATCATTTGAAGCACAAGAGCAAGGAGTTCATCATCAACACACCATCTATTACCTTTTGGAGAGTGGTGTCTCCTAGATTGGTTAGGTGTCGCTTGGGAGCCTTCGTCAAGATTGTGGAGTTGAACCAAGAAGTTTGTAAGGGCAAGGAGATCGCCTACTTCGTGAAGATCTACCCTAGTGAGGCAAGTCCTTCGTGGGCGATGGCCATGGTGGGATAGAAAAGGTTGCTTCTTCGTGGACCCTTCGTGGGTGGAGCCCTCCGTGGACTCGCGCAACCGTTACCCTTCGTGGATTGAAGTATCCATCAACATGGATGTACGATAGCACCACCTATCGGAACCATGCCAAAAATCTCCGTGTCTTCAATTGCGTTTGCACACTCCAATCCCATCACTTTACTTTCTTGCAAGTTGCATGCTTTACTTTCTGCCGCTCATATACTCTTTGCATGCTTGCTTGAATTGTATTGTGTATGCTTGAAATTATGTTAATTTATCACATCAACTTGAAAAACTTAAAAACTGTCAACTTTATTTGTTGAGGGTCTAATCACCCCCCCCCCCTCTAGACACCTCTTCTTGATCCTTTCAATTGGTATCAGAGCTTTGGTATCCATTGCTTTGGTTTAATCACCATTGGAGGAAGATGGATGAGTCTACATTGGGGAGTCTTAGACGTAGAGTGCCTATGCTCGATGGAGAGTTCTTTAGTGAGTGGAAAAATGAGATGCTTGGAATTTTTCATGAATATCACTTGAACAAGTACATTACTACTCCTTGTGAACCCCTTGTTGATCCCTTGCATCCTACCCATGAGGAGTCTCTTCACATGATTCACAATCTTAGAACTATCAATCTTATCACTAGAGGCTTGCCTAGAAATTTGATTGGTCACTTGCCAACTCTTGATTGTGCTTATACTATATGGAGATTCCTTGAGGAGCGATTTCGAGACTACTCCTTGAAAAACTTAGACGAGATTCTTCATAAGTCTATTGCTTTGAATAAGATGAATCCCAATGATCCTAAGTTTGGGGCTTGTTTAGTTGAGGTTACCAATCTTATGCGTGCCAAAGGAGATGTTGGAATCATTAGCAATATTATTTCTGAAGCTATTAGAATTCATAGAGATGAACATTGTCAAAATCATATATCTAATGAATCACTCTCTCCAGGAAATGATCATTTGCAAAATGATGTTGAACATGGATACTATGATGAAGATGATGATAATGACTTTGATCTTGAAGAATCTATGAGACACTTTGGTCTTATGGCTAATCTTCACGGCTACATGGCTGGAAAAAGGAATGGGTCCTTGATAGTGGATGTACTGATCACATGACCGGAGATAAAGATATGTTTCGTGAGCTTGTTGAAAATGACGGCCCTCAAAAGTTTGTCACTTTCGGTGATAACTCAAAGGGTAAGGTGGTTGGCCTCGGTAAGGTGGCCATCTCACATGATAGCTCCATACGAAATGTTGTGCTCGTTGAATCTCTTGGCTATAATCTACTTTCTGTATCTAGACTGGATGACTTTGGTTTCAATGTCCTATTGACTGAAGTAGGTTGCCAAGTGTTTCGAATATATAATCATAAAATGGTCTTTACCGGCATACATAGAGGTGATCTATACATTGTTGATTTCACTAAAAAAGGCTCAACCTAGAACTTGCTTAATTGCTAAATCTTCCAAAGGCTGGTTGTGGCATAGATGGTTAGATCATGTGGGCATGCGAAACCTTGACAAGCTTATTAAAGGTGATCATATCCTTGGTGTTAAAGATGTCATATTTGATAAGGATGGACTTTGTAGCGCTTGCCAAGCAGGAAAACAGGTTGGAGGAAGCCACCCCATGAAGAACATCATGACCACGAGAAGACTGCTCGAGCTACTTCACATGGATCTTTTTGGTCCCAACGCTTACAAAAGTCTCGGTGGTAACTCATTTGGACTAGTCATCGTTGATGATTTTTCAAGATTTACGTGGGTGTTCTTTCTTGATGATAAATCGCAGGTTCAAAAGATCTTCAAAAACTTCGCTAGAAAGGCTCAAAATCAATTCGAAGTGAAGATCAAGAAGGTTCACAGCGACAACGGAACGGAGTTCAAGAACGCCAATGTGGACACCTTTCTTGATGAAGAAGGGATCTCACATGAGTTCTCGGCTACGTACACACCTAAAAAAATGGAGTTGTTGAGAGGAAGAACCGGACGCTCATTGAAATGGCGAGAACGATGCTTGATGAGTACAAGACGCCAAAACACTTTTGGGCAGAAGCAGTTGAGACAGCTTGTCATACAACAAATCGTCTATATCTTCACGAGCTACTCCACAAGATGACATACGAGCTCCTCACCGGTAACAAACCCCAAGTTAAATACTTTCAGGTATTCGGCTCAAAGTGTTACATTCTTGACAAGCATCGTCGTTCAAAATTTGCTCCTAAGTCTCATGAAGGTTTCCTACTCGGTTATGGCTCAAACTCTCACACTTACCGTGTCTACAACAATTTCACCCGAAAGGTTGAAGAGACGATAAATGTGAGGTTTGATGAATCTAATGGCTCGCAAGTAGAGCAATTGCCAATTGATGTAGGTGACAAAGATCCTTCGGAAGCAATTCAAGACTTGTCTATTGGCAAGATTCGCCCGACGAGGTGAAGGAGAGTACCTCGTTTGTCCAAGTGGAAGCTTCAACCTCATGCCAAGGTGAACCACGAGTTGACTTGGAGGCATCCACGAGTGGGACACGTCAAGGCGGTGAGAACGAGGATGTACAACAAGATGAACCTCGACGACCTCCTTCTCCACATCCACGGGAGAACAACCACGCCAACAACAACAAAGAAAGACAAGAAGAAGAATAGGACAATGAAGATGATGTTCCACCCGACCCAAACAAAAGCTATCACGAGTTCGAGCAAGAGTCTCAAGAGATCATCCCGTCGAATAAATCTTTGATGACATTCAAACCGGGAGAATTACTCGCTCTAAAACTCGTTTGGCTAACTTTTGTGAACATTACTCATTCATTTCTAGCATTGAACCTATGAAGGTTGAAGAAGCATTAGAAGATCCCGATTGGATAAATGCCATGCACGAAGAGCTACACAACTTTGAGAAGAACCAAGTGTGGACGTTGGTTAAGAAGCCCGATGAGAAGCACAATGTCATTGGAACCAAGTGGGTATTTCGGAACAAGCAAGATGGAGATGGACAAGTTGTACGCAACAAGGCTCGTCTCGTTGCTCAAGGCTACACTCAAGTCAAAGTTATGGACTATGGCGAGACTTATGCCCTCGTTGCTAGACTTGAGTCCATTCGCATCTTACTTGCCTATGCCAATCATCATGACATTACCTTATATCAAATGGACATCAAAAGTGCTTTTCTCAATGGTGAAATTGAGGAGGAACTTTATGTTAAACAACCTTCCGGCTTTGTTAATCCTAAGAAACCCGACCATGTTTACAAACTTCACAAAGCTCTTTATGGTCTTAAGCAAGCTCCTAGAGCTTGGTATAAATGCTTGACTAAGTTTCTTCTTGATAAAGGATTTGAAATTGGTAAAATTGATTCTACACTCTTTACTAAAAGGGTTAATGGAGAATTATTTGTGTGCCAAATTTATGTTGATGATATCATATTTGGATCAACTAACCCTCATTTTAGTGAGAAGTTTGGAAGCTTACATCGGAGAAGTTTGAGATGTCTATCATGAGTGAACTCAAGTTCTTTCTTGGTTTGCAAATCAAGAAAACTAAGGAGGGAAACTTTATCTCTCAAATAAAGTATACCAAGGACTTATTCAAGAAGTTCAACGTGCAAGAATGCAAAGGTATGAATACCCCCATGCCTACTAGTGGACATCTTGACTTGATGAAGGATGGCGAACCGGTTGACCAAAAGGTTTACCGATCTATGATTGGTTCATTGTTATATCTATGTGCCTCCCGTTCCGATATCATGCTAAGTGTGTGTATGTGTGCATGATATCAAGCGACCCCCAAAGAATGCCATCTTAAGGCTGTGAAAAGGATAGTGAGATACTTAATACATACACCAAATTTTGGCATTTGGTATCCTAAGAGGTCTTCTTTTAATCTTGTTGGCTACTCCGATTCGGACTATGCCAGTGACAAGGTTGATAGAAAATCCACTTCAGGTACTTGTCAATTTCTTGGTAGATCTCTTCTGTCTTGGTCCTCCAAGAAACAAAACTCGGTATCCTTATCCACCGCCGAAGCGGAATACATTGCCGCTAGTTCATGTTGTGCTCAATTACATTGATGACCCAAACTCTTAAAGATTATGGGATATATGTGAAACATGTTCCATTGTTTTGCGACAATGAGAGTGCTATTAAGATTGCTCATAATCCCATGCAACATTCTCGACTAAGCATATTGAAGTTCATCATCATTGCATTCAAGATAATGCTGCTAAGGGAGATATCAAACTTAAGCATGTTTGTACCGACAAGCAATTGGCGGACATATTCACTAAACCACTTGATGAGAAAGTGTTTTGCATGCTGAGAGGTGAATTGAACATCATTGATGTCTCAAATTTGGAGTAGAAACTCCATGTGGATGCATGCAAGGCATAAGCCTTACTATGACTAATCCTTGATCGTTCTCTTATGATGATGATCATATGTCTTGGATACTATTGTACTCTTGCATGCTATCTAACCCTTGTAGGTACTTGGATAAGCCCAACTACATGAGGTTGCAACTCAATCACATTCTAAGCAATCTCTACATCTCCAAGTCTCTACAAAATGGTGTATGAATACAAGGAAGCACGAATCCATGCAATATATCCTTTGACAAATTCCATATATCAAATTTCAATTGGTATCAAATTTCATATCTGTCACTTTGGATACACAAGTGCTCTTCCTTGCAAGACTAACCCATGTAGGAAGATGAACCTCAACTACAAGTGGTGCTCCCATTTCTTGATGGTCTACATCAACTTGAGCACCCTACACAAGTTCAATTACATGACCAAGTTCATCACCACCACCCAAGGTATGTCATTCCATCTTAGAGAAGCTTAACCCCAAGACATGGGTCAAAGCAACTCAACAAGATGAGAATACATCAAAATGCTTAAACGAAAAATGGCAACCCCATTTTGAGCTCAAACGATGAGTATGACCTATGATCAAGTGTCTTCACTTGACTCCTAAGTCAATATACTCTAACATAGCTGACTTTGTCGCCGACCAATTCTAGATGAAGTTCTCTATTGTTTCTTTGTGCTCTTGCATTTGTCTCATGCATGCTAGTTCTCCTTTCAAAACAAACTTCATCTAGATGTCTTTTCTTTTCTCTATTATTTTATGCATTTCCCTGCATCCAATTCATTGCAAATCCTTCAGTTAATTCCTTGCATATCCTTGTGAGATCTTATTTGCCTAGTGAGCTGAGGTGACAAGAATTTACTCTCTGGGTTGAACTCGGTCTCATCAGATTGATTTCTTTGGCTGAACCGAATCAACTCGGTGCCATTGATTGCAACCACTCGGTGCTACCGATTTCAGTCTAGAGACAAAATCTGTGTCACTTGCATTCTACATATTTATCCCAGCTCCACTCTTTCTAACTTGTCCTCTACCAGCATCCTATATTACACGTGGCTTTGTAATGTGACTCCAGGACCAAACCTACTTGACCCATGCTCCAGAATTCCCTTCTTGGAAATTGACGTCAAAGGGGGAGAGAGAGAGCACATAAAGCTTATCACATAAGAGAGAATGCACTCATAAAAGCTTCTCCCGATGCTTCTATCCTTCATAGGAAAGTTGTCTCATGTCTTCAAGAGGGAAAAGGCATGATAGTCTATGTTATGACTTTATTTTGTTCTGATTTTCTTGTTTGCTCTGATGTTCTACTACCCTAGCTTCTCCCATCATCCCATGTCAGATTCAGGGGGAGAAAGACACCTAAGGAAAGAATTTTTTTGGAATTCATTGCATATCTTTATTCTTGGGGACATGTCAATAACCAAATAGAGTACCTAGTACTCACACTCTACCTGTCATCCCAGTCTTGGTATTCTTGTGTTCTTTAGTTCTAGCTCTGTCTAGTAGATGTTCTTGTGTTATCTAACCTTGTTTACCTAGGTACATCTTCTTCAAGCTAGCTCAAGACAACAAGGTAAGTATATGCATCACACTCATGTGCATGAAGATATCTTGTTGTGGTACATTTTTTTTGCGAGAGAGATTCATAAACATGAAGGCATATTTCCAGTATCAGTTGCTCTGATGCATATAGCCAATACACATGTAACTCATTGCTTGCTCCGACATGTTTATGCATTCTCATACTCTTATGATCTATCATCACATGATTGCACACATGTAGGGGGGCAATGCATGTTGCATGTCTTTCCAAAGCTTTACTTGCTATTTCCTTATATCTTTATCCAAAGCTTTGATGTATGTTGTCATCAATTACCAAAAAGGGGGATATTGAAAGCACAAGTGCTCCCTGGGTGATTTTGGTAATTCATGACAACATATCTCTTGTTGGACTAATACTTCTACCTAGTGTATTTCAGATAAGTTCAACATTGGAGTGGCATGGACATGGACAAGAGGATGTGGAACCCCTTCAAGATGCCAAGGACAAATATTGGCAAAAGCTCAAGACTCTACATTTTCAATTTTAGTGATCCAAGATCACATTGAGTCCATAGGAAAGCCAATACTATTAAAAGGGGATGAGGTGTTGCTTAATGGCTTGCTTGCTCAAAGTGCTTAGTGATATGCTCCAAAACCCTCAGCCACTTTCTCACATCCACATATGTCCTAAACCTAAATGTCAAACTTGGCCCCATCAATTTAATCTATCCGGCGCCACCAAGTTGATCTGATTCAGCCACTAGCACAAACCCTAATCAGTTCGGTCTCATCAATGGGATCTCGGTCTCACCGAGATGGGCTGGCAAACTTCCTGTTACCAATTGCAACAATTTCGGTCTCACCGAATTTGTTCAATCGGTCCCACCGAGTTTGCTTGACCAATACTTAGTTTTCTTATTACCAAAATCGGTTCCACCAAGTTTGAGTAATCGGTCAAACCGAGTTGAAGTTTTACCCTAACCCCGGCACATCGGTCCCACTGAGTTGACCAAGTCGGTCCCACTGAAAACTCTAATGTTCACATTTTGACCTAAATCAGCCTGACCGAGTTTTATGATTCGGTCCCACCGAGTTTAGGAATTTGTGTGTAACGGCTAGATTTTGTGTGGAGGCTATATATACCCCTCCACCCATTCTTCCTTCGTGAGGAGAGCCATCAGAACATACCTACACTTCCACTACTCATTTTCTGAGAGAGAACCACCTACTCATGTGTTGAGACCAAGATATTCCAATCCTACAACAAGAATTTTGATCTCTAGCCTTCCCCAAGTTGTTTTCCACTCAAATAATCTTTCCACCATAGCCAAATCGGTGAGAGAGAGTTGAGTGTTGAGGAGACTATCATTTGAAGCACAAGAGCAAGGAGTTCATCATCAACACACCGTCTATCACCTTTTGGAGAGTGGTGTCTCATAGATTGGTTAGGTGTCGCTTGGGATCCTCCGTCAAGATTGTGGAGTTGAACCAAGAAGTTTGTAAGGGCAAGGAGATTGCCTACTTCGTGAAGATCTACCCTAGTGAGGCAAGTCCTTCGTGGGCGATGACCATGGTGTGATAGACAAGGTTGCTTCTTCATGGACCCTTCATGGGTGGAGCCCTTCATGGACTCGCGCACCCGTTACCCTTTGTGGGTTGAAGTCTCCATGAACGTGGATGTACGATAGCACCACTTATCGGAACCACGCCAAAAATCTCCGTGTCTCCAATTGAGTTTGCACACTCCAATCCCATCCCTTTACTTTCTTGCAAGTTGCATGCTTTACTTTTCGCTGCTCATATACTCTTTGCATGCTTGCTTGAATTCTATTGTGTATGCTTGAAATTGTGTTAATCTATCACCTCAACTTGGAAAAACTTAAAAACTGTCAACTTTATTTGTTGAGGGTCTAATCACCCCCCCTCTAGACACCTCTTCTCAATCCTTTCATTGGGAAACGACATGTCACCATGGTTGTACCTGATGATGATTTCTCTATGCATCGCATGACACGAAGCTGAGCGAGGAAGAGTGGCTTCAAACCCACTTCAACTATTCCGATTAAACCGACACCTCTGCGTCAGCCTCGTGCTAAGAGGGCGCGCCTTGGAGATGCTATGCCTCCACCGTCTTTGTCCATGGCTCCAAGTCAAGCAGCTGGGGAAGATCTTCCTCCTCCAACGCCAATCCGTATGATGTAGGACCTCGGTGCCTCCCTGGGAATCCCCCCTGAAAATCTTACTATGGAGAAGGTTATGGTTTCTGAACCCATGTTTTATAGCAATGAATCTCTTTTATCATAACGTTTATTTTTAGGAGGTGGGTTATCAAGATCAACAACATGTTGTATTTCAACATCATTATCAGGTTCTTTATCATTGTTTGGTTGATCATCTACATGAACATCATCATTATCATTATCATTATCACTAGATGAATGTTCATTACCAGATTGTGTCTCAGCATCAGAAATAGAATCGTCATTACTATCCTTAGAAGGTTTTTCTACCTCGGCTTCACTAGAAGCATGAAAAGTTGTATCATTTTTCTTTTGCCTTTTCTTTTTAGATGGACTAGGTGCATCCATATTAATTCTTTGAGGATCTCGTTCAGTTATTTTAGGGCAACCTTCGGGATAAAGTGGCTCATGAGTCATTCTACCCCCTCTAATCATTACTCTAACATCATGATCATTCATATTATTATTCATCTCATTGAGTAAAACCTGTTGAGATTTAGCAACTTGTTCTAACTGAGTTTGGACCATAGATGCATGTTTTCCTACACCTTTAACATCATTAGCAATTCTAAACATCAAGTCACTCAAGCGATCAATCATGTAGGCATTATGTTCAATTGTTTCATAACATACGCATTAAAATGTTCTGGCTTAACAATGTAATTGTCGAATTCATCCAAGCATTGATTAGCAGATTTATTATAAGGGATATAACCTTCATCAAATCTTATAAGAGAATTTACCTTTACTACCCGTGTCAGGGTGTCAAGTCCATGTATTTGTTTAATAGGTGGTAAATTCTTAACTTCTTCAGCTTTAATACCCTTTTCTTTCACAGATTTCTTTGCCTCTTGCATATCTTTAGGACTGAGAAATAGAATATCCCTCTTCTTCGGAGTTGATTTAGATGGTGGTTCAGAAAGTGTCCAATCATTATCATTCCTCAATATATTTTTCAATAGTTCTTCAACTTGTTCAACAGTTTGTTCCCTGAAAACACAACCAACACAACTATCTAGGTAATCCCTAGAAGCATCGGTTACTCCATTATAAAAGATATCAAGTATTTCATTTTTTTTGAGAGGATGATCAAGCAAAGCATTAAGTAATTGGAGAATTCTCCCCCAAGCTTGAGGGAGATTCTCTTCTTCAATTTGCACAAAGTTAAATATTTCTTGTAAGACAGCTTGTTTCTTATGAGCAGGAAACTATTTTTCAAAGAACTAATATATCATATCTTGGGGACTACGCACACAACCACAAGCAAGAGTACTAAACCATATCTTAGCACCACCCTTTAGTGAGAAAGGAAACAACTTAAGAATATAGTAATAGTGATATTTTTCCTCATGAGCAAATAGGGTGGCTATATCATTCAATTAGTAAGGTGTGCCACAACGGAGATTCATAACCATGGAAATGATCAGATTCAACCAAAGTAATTAACTCAGGATCGACGAAGAATTCATAATCTTTACCAGTAACAAAGATAGGTGAAGTAGCAAACTTAGGATCATATGTCATTTTTGCATTCAAACATTTTTCTTTCAGCTTACATAGTAGTTTTTGAAGATCATCTCTATCATTACAAGCAATAAGTTCTCTAGTTATTTCTTCACAACAACAAATCCCTCGGGTATATCAGGCATTTCAATTTTAGGATAACTAGTCCCAATAGGTGAATCATAATTGTCTGTTTCAATAATTTCATTAATTTCAGCATTCTCAAATTCTTTAGCTTTAGCAAGTTATTCATCAAGAAATTTACCTAGTGGCACAATTCCATCAAGCAAAGTACTAGCATTATCAATAACATCATTCATAGCAGGAGTAGCATCATCAATTACTTGCGAAATATCAGAATTAATAGCAGGTGGTGGTGTCGCAAGCTTACTTAAAACAAAAGATGAATCAAGTGTAGAGATAGATAACCATTCCTTACCTCCCCTCGCCTTAGAGGGAACAATCTTGGTTCTACCATACTTCAGATTCTTCATAGTGATCAACATATATAAATCCCAAGTGACTCAGCAAATAGGCTATGCTCCCCGACAACGACGCTAGAAAAAGGTCTTGATAACCCACAAGTATAGGGGATCACAACAGTTATCGAGGGTAGAGTATTCGACCCAAATTTATTGATTCGACGCAAGGGGAGCCAAAGAATATTTGCAAGTATTAGCAGTTGAGTTGTCAATTCAACCACACCTAGAGAACTAAATATCTGCAGTAGAGTGATCAGTACCACAGTAATATATAGTTTGATAGTAGTGGTAACAGTAGTAATAGCAATGGTAGCAGTAACAGTAACAATAGCAGTTTTCTAGCAATTGTAATAGCAGCAACAGCAGTAGTAACTTAGCAAAGATCAAAATGCAAAAGTCATAGGCATTGGAAGAGTGATGGATAATTGTGTTGGATGACATTCATCATATAACAGTCACAACCTAGAGCAACACAAAACTAGCTCCAATTCATCAATGTAATATAGGCATGTATTCCGTATATAGTCATACGTGCTTATGATAAGAACTTGCATGACATCTTTTGTCCTACCCTCCTGTGGCAGCGGGGTCCATAAGGAAACTAAGAGATATTAAGGCCTCCTTTTAATAGAGAACCGGAATAAAGCATTAAAGCAGAGTGAATACATGAACTCCTCAAACTATGGTACTCACTGGCAAGAATCCCAATTATTGTCACCTTGGGGTATGCGGATCATAACACGTAATGGGTGCATATAACTTGCAAGATAGGATCAAGAACTCAATTATATTCATGAAAATATAAAGGGTTCAAATCTGAAATCATGGCACTCGGTCCCTAGTGACAAGCATTAAGCATAACAAAGTCATAGCAACACCAATCTCAGAACAAAGTGGATACTAGGGATCAAGCCCTAACAAAATTGACTCAATTACATGATAAATCTCATCCAACCCCATCACCGTCCAGCAAGCCTACATAGAAATTACTCATTCCCGGTGGTGAGTATCATGAAGTTGGTGATGAAGAATGGTTGATGATGATGATGGCGAAGAATCCCCCTCTCTGGAGCCCCGAACGGACTCCAGATCTGGCCTCCCGATGAAGAACAAGAGGTGGCGGTGGCTCTGTATCGTAGAACACAATGAAACCTTTTCTCTTATTTTTTTCTCGGGAAATAAGAATTTATAGACTTGAGATTAGGGTCAGCGGAGCCACATGGGCCCCACAAGGCACCAGGACGCGTCCAGGGGTGGTCGCGCCCTGGTGGCTTGTGGGCCACTGGTGGCTCCCCTCGTGTGGGTCTTCACTCCAGTATTTTTTTATTTATTCCATAAAAATCTCCAAAAAGTTTCATCCAACTATGAGAAATTTTATTTCTGCACAAAAACAAAACCATGGTAGTTCTGCTGAAAACAGCGTCAGTCCAGGTTAGTTTCATTCAAATCATGCAAATCAGAGTCCAAAACAAGAGAAAAAGTGTTTGGAAAAGTAGATACGACGAAGACGTGTCAGGGTCCCGCCTGACAGTGGCTCTGGGAGAGAGAGGGGGGTGTGGGCGAGGCTGTGGCCGGTTGGGCTGGCTAGCTCGTCTAGTTGGGCCTTTTTCTTTTTATCTTTTGTTTTCTGCTTATGTTTTCTTTCTTTTTCTTTTCTGTCTGCTCTGTAAATTCAAGTAGGTTTTGAATTTGATTTTTCTTCCAACACTGAATCTTTCCAAATGGAATATTTCTGAAGATGTGAACTTTTTTTGTCCATTTTGGACATACAATTTCTGCAACTTATATTTTCTATTTGAATTTTAGTTTGGTTTCAAAACCAAATGTGTTTCAAATTCATTTTTGAAAAATGGCAGAGGGTCAAGACCATTTCTTAGACTTGTGGAGTTCATCTTCCTGTCAAAATAAGTGCAAGGCCATCTTTAAATAATTTCCCTTGACTTTTTAATTGTTTACAAAGCAGATCCAATTCAATTCTTGGGAAAATTATTCTGTCTTGAATATATCTTGGGACATATTAGGATAGCCTTATGCCCAGTTATATTTCAAAAGGGTTTGGTTTGTACTAGAGACTAGCTAGGTTTCAACTAGTTGCATTGGGATTTTATTTCTTCTAGGCAATCAAGTCAAGCCAAAAAAAAGTCAATCACAAGCAATCCTAGGTGATCCAGAGTTTTTCCTAGAGTTTTTTTAATTCCCTATGAAATTTTAACATACAAAATTTGGGGAAAATCTGGGATGTGACAGTCATCTATCCAAAAAGCTTGAGTTTCCTCATTTCAAAGTTCGTTTGCAAAGGTTACGGCAGTTCTGGTCTTACTTGATTCGTCTGTTTTGTTCTGGGCTTCCTGGTGGTATTTGGCGGTAGTAGCGCTGGCTCCTAGTGGTAGTACCACTTGTGTCGTACTTCCGCTGGAGTACCGCGCACACTACTGTGGATTTCTCTGCTACCCTTTGAGAATTTGCGGTAGTACCGCTTGCTCCTAGAGGTAGTACCGCTTGTGCGGTACTTCTGCTGGTGTACCGCGCGCATTACCATGGATTTCTCTGTTACCCTTTGAGAATTCATTCGCGGTAGTACCGCTTGCTCCTAACGGTATTGTCACTTGTGCAGTACTTCCGTTGGAGTACCGCGCGCACTACAGTGGAAATCTTTGTTACCCATATATGTCAACTACACAACTTATTCTTGTAGACTCGTGTTGGGCCTCCAAGCGCAGAGTTTTGTAGGACAGTAGCAATTTTCCCTCAAGTGGATGACCTAAGGTTTATCAATCCGTGGGAAGCGTATGATTAAGATAGTCTCTCTAAAACAACCCTGCAATCAAATACAATAAATATCTTTTGTCCCCAACACACCCAATACAATGGTAAATTATATAGGTGCACTAGTTCGGCGAAGAGATGCTGATACAAGTGTAGTATGGATAGTAGATATATGTTTTTTGTAATCTGAAAATAAAAAATAGCAAGGTAGCAAGTGATAAAACAGAGCAGAACAGTATTGCAATGCTTAGAAACAAGGCCTAGGGTTCATACTTTCACTAGTGTAATCTTTCAACAGTGCTAACATAATTGGATCATATAACGATCCCTCAATGTGCAACAAATAATCACTCCAAAGTTCCTATCGCAGAGAACATAGGATGAAATTGTTTGTAGGGTACGAAACCACCTCAAAATTATTCTTTTTGATCAATCTTTTGAGCTATTCTTATAAGTGTCATAAACAACCCTAGAGTTCATACTGAAATAAGACCATGTGACACACATCAATTAACCCTAATATCACCTAGATACTCCAATGTCACCACAAGTATCCGTAAGTTGATTATATGATATGCATCACATAATTTCATATTCATAATATTCAATCCAATACAAAGAACTTCAATTAGTACACCAAGATTTCTATCGAAGGAAGGAATATGAAAACATGTGTCAACCCCTATGCATAGTTTACTCCAATGTCACCACGGGAATCCGCAAGTTGATAACCGAAACATACATCAAGTGAATCAATAGAACATCTCATTGTCATCATGGATATCCCATTGCAAGACATACATCAAGTGCTCTCACATCCAAAAGATTCAATCCGACGTAACAAAACCTCAAACGAAAAGATTAAATTCATCACAAGAAGGTAGAGAGGGAAGAACACCATAAGATCCAAATGCATTAACAAAGCTCGTGGTACATCAAGATCGTGCCAAATCAAGAACACAGGAGAGGGAGAGAGAGAGAGAGATCAAACACATAGCTACTGGTACATACCCTCAGCCCCGAGGGTAAACTACTCCCTCCTCATCATGGTGGCCACCGGGATGATAAGATGGCCTCCAGTGAGGATTTCCCCCTCCGGCAGGGTGCCGGAACAGGGTCCCGATTGAGTTTTCGTGGCTACAGAGGTTTGCGATGGCGGAACTTCTTGTGTAGGGTTCTTTTCGGGGGTTTTGGTATTCATAGGAATTTTCAGACTTGGCCTCACGTCAAGGGGGTGCCCTAGGGGCCCACAAGCTCGGAGCTAGCGCCCTGGGGGGTTATGATACGCCTAGCAAGCTTGTGGCCTCCTCGCCCACTTCCTGGCCCAGCTCCGGTGCTTCGAGGGTCTCTTTTGGTACATCAAAAATCACCGTAAATTTTCAGCCCATTCCGAGAACTTTTATTTCTGCACAAAAAATGACACCCGGTAGTTCTGCTAAAAACAAGGTTAGTCCGGGTTAGTTCTAATCAAATCATACAAAAACCATATAAAATTGTTGTAAACATGGCATGAATAGTTCATAAGTTATAGATACGTTGGAGACGTATCACCCACAGGCTAATTCGTGGTAGTACCGCTTATCTAAGGGTTGTCTAGAGGATGTTATGGCCTTCGGGGAGGGGGATTATTTGTCGTAGTCATCACCAACCTCTTCCCCATAATTGAAATCATGATTTCCCCACTAAACTATGAATAATTTCTCTATAGGCACATGGGGTGGATTGGAATTAGACGACACCCCTTATATAATGGATGCCCGATTTGATAGGGTTTGATGCTTAGTACCCTACATGTTGTGAGATTGATGTTGTTATGCTTACTGCTTGACACCAGGGCCCGAGTGCCATGATTTCATATACGAGCCTTGTGTTTTTATGATTATAACATGTGTTTGGATTATACCTGCAAATTGTATGCACCCGTTATAGTTCTGAACTGTAGACGTTGAAGTGATAATAATCAGGGTATCAAAAGGGAATGACTATGATTTGAGGATTACATGTGTTCATTGATTGTTAATGCTTTGATCCGGTGCTTTGTAAAAGGAGTGTCTTAATTACCCTTAGTTTCCATTAGGACCCCATTGAAACAGGAGGGTAGGACAAAAGATGTTGTGCAAATTCTTATTGCAAGCATGTACAAATACATACAAAATACACGCCTACATATGATTGATCTAGCTTATTGTCACCTTGTGCCACGACTACTACATAACTGATACTATTCATTCACACCCATTATCTGGTCCCATGCCTACGCTTTTCATAACTACTGCTTTGCTTAAGTCACTTTTATTCTTGGCAACTGTTGAGAATTACTACTTTTGTTACCGCTTCCGCGATAACTATTGAAATCAATCCATCACCTTTGCTACTAATAAATTCTCTCGAGCATGTATTTGTTTCCAAGTGTGGTTGAATTAACAACTCAATTACTAAGCTCATAAATATTTTTTGGACCCCACAGTGTCGAATCAATATATCTGAGTTGTAATACTTTCCTCAAAGATTGTTGCGATCCCTACACTTGTAGATTACCAAGGGCCTCTTGACTGATACCCTCTTAGCATACGTCCTCACCGTGTCTCTCAATATGCAACAAATTATACGTGCTCATGCACATACCCTAACTCTCATATGAGGTAATCGTCTATACAATACACAAAAGTAAGAACTAGGATATTAGCTCATCTTTGAGGCCCTGGGGCTGGCTAAATCATTAGTAGAGTCCTCAACGACAAACTCATCGATGACAGACTGCTCAACTGAACACCCCATGTCAACAGACTCCTCGTCTGCAATGCGGAAGACTCCTCATTGTCAGCCCGTAGAGTGTGACCTCATTGCGTCGTCACTACGTGGACTTGGACCTCGTCGCTCCATTGGGCCAGACCAACCACATCACCAATGTCTGGAGCATGAAACAACAAAGTCAGTTTTATGCTTCAGCTTCATACTTTCATAATTTATATGTACTATTATTTCATTCCATCATGATTCTATGTTTATTGAGTCTACCATGCAAAACTTAGGACCTAGGCACCTAGGGTTAGCAAGAGTCGAGGGGGTGGGGAATCAGGCATTGGGGGAGACAGGGTGTGGGAGGGCATTTTGGTCTCCCTGTTGGCTGCTGGGGTAAGAAATTAGCAATTTGCTAGTTTTTTTAACCAATGACATGAAGGTCCCACATGTGAGAGACCATATGTAAACAGGCACCTGGATATGTGGGTATGAGTTATGCCTCCCCTTACCAGCACCCGCCCTAACCGATGAGTACAAAATTTTCCCATTTGCATACCTATGGCCCATGCCCTTACCCTAATGGGGTAAAGTTCCACCAGCTAAGTGTGTAGCGAGTACCCATTGCCATGCTGATTTTCAACTTACTAACTGTAGAAGAAGTCATGTTAACTCCTCTCACTTTATTAAACATAGATGTTGCAAATATTCAAATTGCTAAAAAAGAAATCAACTAAGTCCAACTAAGTAATTTCGGTTGATGTTTGGGGAAGTCATTTTATTCCTTCTCTCTTGGAAATGATTCAATGACTCTCAAACCAAATTCAAACTTGAGAGTGAATTCTGCTCATCTAGGATATATCTTTTGGATAGTCATGTTTATATATTCCTTGTAAAGTCTCAACTAGATTGAGAAAAAGTTTCAACATGTTCTCTTACAAGTTGTATCCATCGAGAAAAATCAATTTAATACTCACTCCGTTCTAAAATATGTGTGTGTGTGTGTCCATGAACTAAAACTACAACACTTATTTTGTAACGGAGGCCTCAATTTGAAAAATAGCAGTCCAAAATTTGAAAAAATTGGAATGTTACACAGTGATCGAGGCCTCAATTTTACTAGCAAAAATCCTTCCTCGGCTATTGCCTTCAGGAAATGGCCGCCATGTGGTTAAACCTATTTTGGGCTATTTGTAAGTGATTGTTTACCGTAAGTGTGCTAACAGGTCAATAAGAGTGGGTTGTGGGAAATATAATTGCAAAAATGTTCAACTATTTTTTCTGTCTTGCGAGAAGTGTTTATTTTCCAGTTATAATTGGATACAAACAATCTCCATTTGACAATTAAGATAAGTGAGACGACCCATCCAAGTGTGTGCATTAGTATTACTACCATTGTAAAATTTTACTTTGTCAGAAGTGTTTAAATTTTTGTTATAACTGGATATAATCCATCTTTTCACTGGAGTTAAGCTGGGCTACATGACCGCACTGAAATGGATGGTGTTGCTATTTGTGTTGGTGTTTAATTATGTTTAGTGTTAATTGTTTAAATTCTTGTCAGAATTAAATACATATAAAAAATTAAATCTTGAGACTGATGCAAATCAGCATAACCCTAAGATAGCCCCTCGATACTTCATCACGGAAAACCCTACTTATATAATCTAACTAGTGAATTAATTTTGGATAGCGCATTTAGATACCCGGCGTGAAAAGCATTGATATCCGCCATAAGAGAGACAAATGTTACCATATTCAGCTTATCTTTGTTTCGTGATATCAATTAGGCGGGATCGGGTTTTTGAGAAATCTGGTCTCCCCCGCAAAAAAGAGACAAATTTGGCCTATTAAGAAAAGAAAAAAGTCATTTTTTTCAACGCAACATCAAATGGTGCGTAATGCACTTGACAGTGTTTAAGCTCTTTCCAACCGGATGAGCAGTTTGAGCACTTGGTCATTGGCGTAGGTTTCACCTTGACTAAACAAAGTCTCATCTCAAACACAACTTGCTCAAAACCGCGGGGAATAAAGTTGGAATATACGTAACTAAATCTTGACGCGGATCAGGCAGACTGGTTCCCACAATCTCAGCGAAGGAAAACCCAGCGTTACGTACGTTAGAGCATATTTCTCTGTCAACCTAAATAAACAGGACAACGTAGAACAATTGTTGCACGGCTAGAGGCTCAAAAAGACCTAAATAGGAGAACCACCGGCGCTCCACGGTCGATGGAACGATGCCTCCGTTTGGTTGGCGGTCGATCGCGAGGAGCAGCGCGTAGCTACCACGAGGCTACCCGCCTGTGGCGCGGCGCGGCGTGGCAAGGCTGGCAGTCAAAGCGGGATAGGTGGAGCGATCGACCGATGGACGGAGCGGCGGCAGACGCGCGGTGCTGTCTGTCCAGTCGTCTCCTCTCCTCTCCTCCGACAGGGGCGGCCCCTCCCCGCCATTTCTTTAAACCCGAGCTACGGGATGGAGACGGACGCTGCTCCGATCCGATTATTTGTTAGCGCCCGCCCAATAATTTAGCGTGCGTCGTGATCGTCGCCGTTGGCATGGCCATCTCGCCCGGCACATGCCTCCTATCCCACTCCCACCTGCGCGCGCAGACGCAGTGAGTAGTGAGGCCGCAGCACGGCACCACCGGCCGGCAGTCCGGCACCGACCGTTGCTGCTCGTCCCGTCCCGTCCCGTCCCGTCCCGCCCGTCGAGTCGTCTCCGCCTCTGCCCAGCCCGGCCGGGCGGGGCTGCTGCAGCCTGCAGGCTGTACTGGTGCATGGAAGCCAACGCACGCCACACGCACAGCTTTGACCGCCGAAAATTCATTCCCAGAGATGCTACCGAAACGGCCCCTCTCAAATCTCGATCCCTAGGCCCCAGGGGATAGGATTATGACGCCGCCATCGTGATTGTTTACTTGCGGACGCCATGGTCCTCCTGCCTCCATCCGAGACACAGTGTGGCCACTGTTCTCCAGCAGCGAAGCCGGCGGCAGGGGATCTACATCTGCCACTAATCCTTTCTCAACGTTCCTCCTCCATCCACTGCTATCAGCTTGATTTTCAACATAACAGACCGTAGCACCTTTTTTTTTTGCGGGGCCTGCATTATACGGTACGCACGGCCAACATGTACGGCTGCTCACTCGTTTTTCCTTGTTCCCACATGGAGGAGTACGTACTATACTGCCGGCGCCGGGCTGCAGCTTGCTTTCGGCACAACGCCGACGCGCCCATGAAAGCCCGCGCGCGATGTTAATCCCGCCGGGAACTTGGACCTTTCGGAAAACCCGGAACTGCCAGGCGACTACTGCTGGCGCGGCGCAGCTACCACCTACGGCTCAGCAGTAGTACGTGATGACCGAGGATGGAGTAGGTTTTGACCGCGTTCAAACCAAACCAAACGCCTGCAGCGCCCTGTCACCCTCTCTGGTTCGGTAAACCTGCCGTCGCCACAGCCTGCGACCCTGCGAGCAATCTATTCCCCGGATCTGAACGCACGCAACGCTGATGTTACCACTCGATCCGCCGCTAGCTTGACTTGACTGGCAGCAGCTCGCCTGCTGCCTGCTCCCTGCCCTCGCCGGCCTTGACAAAATCTCCTCCTACCTCAGGCCAACTTCACTGCGCGATCCCAAACGGACGTCCGTTTTGTCCGGTTTCGGTCCGTTTGAATAGGGGTTTGGGGTCGTGTCCGGGCATGTCCTGAGATGCGGTGGCCGTGCGCCCAGCGCGCAGCCGCATCCATTTGCCCCATCCTGTCCGTGAGGGCCAAAAATACCTAAATTTGCATCAAACTACTTCCAACCCAAATGTTTGTCTGAAAATTAAAACAGTTTTACAACCCAATTGAAATTGTCTTAAATAAAATAGTTCTACAACCAAATCGAAATTGTCTTGACTGAACATAAATTGAACCAATACATCTATTGGTTGCCAATGTAATCCCAGACGTGCTCAACCAAGTCATTTTGAAGATTCAAATGAGTGTGCCAATCACACATCTCACGGTGGAATTGAACAAACTGTTCAAATGTGGCCGGGTCTTGGTGCAGGGGCTCAATATTTTCACCTTGATAATCAAATCCTTGGTCGAAGATACTCTCATCACGCTCATCCTCGACGATCATGTTGTGCATGATCACACAAGCAGTCATCACCTCCCAAAGCTTTCTTTCATCCCATGACAGTGCAGGGTTTCGAACGATACCCCACCGGGATTGAAGCACACCAAAAACACGTTCCACATCCTTTCTAACACTCTCTTGCATTTGGGCAAATCTTTTTCTCTTCTCACCTTGGGGTTTCGAGATTGTCTTCACAAAAGTTGACCACTGAGGATATATACCATCTGCTAGATAGTATCCTTTGTTGTACTGGTGGCCGTTGATCTCAAAGTTGACAGGTGGGGAGTTTCCTTCTGCAAGCCTCGCGAAGACTGGAGAACGTTGCAGCACGCTGATATCATTGTGAGAACCTGCCATACCGAAGAAAGAATGCCATATCCAAAGATCTTGCGATGCCACCGCTTCTAATATGACAGTGCACCCGTTAACATGCCTCTTGTACTGGCCCTGCCAAGCAAATGGACAGTTCTTCCACTCCCAATGCATACAATCAATGCTGCCAAGCATGCCTGGAAAGCCTCTAGCTGCATTGGTCGCCAACAATCTCTCTGTATCAGCGGCAGTTGGCTGCCTCAAGTACTCTGGGCCAAACACCTCGATCACAGACTGGCAAAACTTGTACATTAACATCAGACATGTTGTCTCACTCATACGCACATACTCGTCCACCAGATCACCTGGAATACCATATGCAAGCATGCGGATGCCCGCGGTGCATTTCTGATAAGAGGAGAATCCAAACTTGCCAAGGGCATCCGTCTTGCACTCGAAGTATGGGTCATGAGCAACCACTCCCTCTCGGATACGATTGAACAAATGCCTTGCCATATGAAAACGGCGACGAAATTTATCCGGCTTGAAGAGCGGGGTGTTGGCAAAGTAATCGGCATAGAGCAGGGCGTGGCCTCTCTTCCTGTTGCGGTTCAGGTTGGGAGCCTTGCCAGGGAGTGACCCCCTGTACCGAGGAAGCTGTCGTTGAATATGGTCGTTCACGACCAGTGCAACCACCACAAGTTCTTCATCATCCGACGACGAATCGTCCGATGAACAAAGGAAGTGATGGAAGAAAAACTCGTCTCCACTGTCCATACCTTTGTTGGCAAAAGGTCGAACACCTTGCGGTCGCGGTGGCGAAGCGGCCGCGATGATCACCTCGACGTAGCAGGGGTGGTTGCCGGCCGGCTACTGGCCGCTCTGGAGCTCTCGTCGGAATCTGCCTCGGGCGCCGTGGTCCGTCGCCGGCAGTCGTGTCCCCTCCGGCACCGGCAAGGACGGCGACGGCCAAAACTACGGCGAAAGCGCGGGCGTGGTGGCGGCCATGTCCAGACGTGGTTTGTTATGG